>NW_019154108.1:26135322-26297882 GCF_002288905.1 Enhydra lutris kenyoni | reverse complement strand
CTCTCTCTCTGACAAATAAATAAATAAAATCTTTAAAAAAATAAATAAATAAATAAATAAATGAATAAAATCTTAAAAAAATAAGATAATGCTTTGTCTTTGATATCTTATCTACGTGCATCATAACATTTTCCTATGACATTAAAATGCAAACATTTTAACTGCTGAATCATATTCAACAATCTATTTTTTTTAAAGATTTTATTTATTTATTTGACAGCAGAGATCACAAATAGGCAGAGAGGCAGGCAGAGAGAGAGAGGGAAGCAGGCTCCCTGCTGAGCAAAGATCCCGATGTGGGGCTCGATCCCAGCACCCTGAGATCATGACCCAAGCTGAAGGCAGAGACTTAACCTACTGAGCTACCCAGGTGCCCCTCAACAATGTATTTAACCACTATCATCTTACTAGAGATTTAAGTTGTTGCCTGAGTAATTCTGGAACATAAGCCTGCATTTCAATTTTTATTAAAAGATTATTAAAAATGAAGTTATTCGGGGTGCCTGGGTGGCTCAGTGGATTAAAGTCTCTGCCTTCGGCCCAGGTTATGATCCCAGGATCCGGGGATCGAGCCCCACATGGGGCTCTCTGCTCAGCAGGAAGCCTGCTTCCTCCTCTTTCTCTGCCTACCTCTCTGCCTACTTGTGATCTCTCTGTCAAATAAATAAATAAAATCTTTAAAGAAAAAATAAAAATTTTTAAAAACTGAAGTTATTCAACCAAAAATAGAGTTAGGAAAGCTTCACTATGTGAAACGGCTTCCCAGAAACACTACACAAATTTAAATTTCTATCACCAGTATCTATAAGTGGCTGTCTTAATCTAAACCAAATACATTGAACCAGTTTTTAAAGTGTAAAATAACAATTATGAATACTTGTGTAATATTTATCATAAGATGTGACATAAGTACTATTACACATTAGGAAAATGAAAAGCACAGAAAGGTTAGTTGAATTGACCAAGATCATACAACATCTAAGTGGCAGAAATGGTACTCAAATTATGGCAGTCCCCTTGCTCCAGAATTCCTACTGTTACTCATTATGCTATAGTACTTCTTGAAAACAGTACCTCATTATTTAACTTTTCATTTCTTTCATGACTAGAAACGGTAAACAGACTTTTAAGGTTTATTAACATTAGCACCCTCTCTTCTATGACAATCCATACATAATTGGTAATACAATTGGTAACTTCTTAATTCAAATATTTACCAGTGCTAAGCATTTTACTAAGCAATGGGAAGAACAGGATTTAGAAAACTATAGTCCTAGGGGCATGTGCACCCCAATGTGCTCCCCAATGTTATAGAAGGACTTATAGCAGCAATGTCCACTAGCCAAACTATGGAAAGAGCCCAGATGTCCATCAACAGATGAATGGATAAAGACCACACACACACACACACACACACACACACACACTGAAATATTATGCAGCCTCAAAAAAAAAAAAAAAAAAACAAAAAAATATTACACCAAAAAAAAAAAAAAAAAAAAAACGCCAAAATCTTGCCATTTGAAACAATGTGGATAGAACTAGAGGGTAGTATGTTAAGCGAAATAAGTCAATCAGGGAAAGACAATTATCATATGATCTCATTGATATGAGGAATTTCAGGAACAAGACAGAGGATCACAGGGGAAGAGAGGGAAAAATGAAATAAGATGAAACCAGAGAGTGAGAGAAACCATAAGAAACTCTTTAATCCCAGGAAACTGAGGGTTGCTGGAGGGAAGGGGAGTGGGAGCAATAGGGTGGCTGGGTGATGGACATGGGAGAGAGTATGTGCTATACCCGGTGCTGTGAATTGTGTAAGACTGATGAATCACAGACCTATACCTCTGAAACAAATAATACATTATATGTTAATTTTAAAAAAGAAAGAAAGAAAAGAAAACTATAGACCTTGCCCTCATGGAACTCAGTCCAGGGAAGAGAACTAACAAGTAACAAACAACTGAAATATCATAGTAAATATTATGATGATGGTATGCGTACAGAATTTCAGGTAAGGCTGCTTCTAACCTAGATGGAAAACTAGGGAAGAGTAGAGAGGCAACTGGATAAGTGAAGTTAGATCTGAAAGTAAATGAAATGAAAGTAAATTAGCCTTGAAGGACTTAAAGAATTTTGCTAGGGAAAACCATGAGAAAAGAGAATAAACAGGATAAAAAATAATACACTAAAGACATATAAGCTATGAGAAAGGAGAATAATAAATCTGAAGCTATGATAATTAAATCATCCAATGTCACCAGTACAGTCAGCAGAAATGAGAAAGAAAGAAAGAAAGAAAGAAAAAGCAAGATGGTAGGGAGAACACCAATGTTTTAAGAGATGGGCAAAGAAAAAGCGAGCAGTTCTCCACTAACTATCAAGAAGTACAAAATGGTAGCCACAAAACCAAAAGACAACACAGCATACTATTACAGAAACCATGGACCAATGAGGGGAGAGTGTAAAAAAAGTAATTAGCATTGTCAAATGCTTTCAATTCTTACATCCAGCGTAATAAACTATTCTGCACCCTAAAATTTTTCACACCATATTCCCACTTTAACCAAACCTTGCTCTCCCTCAAAGACACAGTCTGTCTCGGAACTCTTTTAAATAAAAATTGATCAACTGATAAACTCTCACACCCCATGTCCATTTCCAAAAATTAGTCTTCCACTCCAAACCACTCTGATCTGGCTCAATCCAAGCAGTGAAATCACTCTACTGATCTTAGCCATCTACAAAACATCCCGGTCATTTCCTACCATCACTGATACCTCTTGTCTTTTGCCTTTTGGTTCATGCATATTTTCAACACCAGCGATCCTAATCTCTAACTCAGAAAAAGCATCCCATGGTCACCAATTAACCTTTTTCATTAATTACCCTGAAATGCTCCATTCTTCAAAACCTTATTTAAACAAATGCTGAGAGTCTTTAATATGACTTTTAAAAAATACATTTAGGGGTGCCTGGGTGGCTCAGTGGGTTAGGGCCTCTGCCTTCGGCTCAGGTCATGATCTCAGGGTCCTGGGATCGAGCCCCGCATCGGGCTCTCCGCTCTGCGAGGAGCCTGCTTCCCTCTCTCTCTGCCTGCCTCTCTGCCTACTTGTGATCTCTCTCTGTCAAATAAATAAATAAAATCTTTAAAAAAAAAATACATTTAAAGGAAAGATAAAATCAACATTTATAATATCAACATCCAGAGATAGCCAATATCACTGGTGTGATACATAATACATAATTAAGATCATATTAATAATTTCATTCCAGTTTTGAGCTTGAAACACCAGAGAAAAATTTCCAATATCACCTGAAACCCCAAAATAGTAAACTCTAATGCCCTATTCTCTAAGGATAATGCCCCACCCTCTTAGTACCCCAAAGCTTATGCTGGACAACACATCTACTATTATATATGGATGTTGCTTTACATGAGGTAAACTTATTTTTTTGAAGACAATAATTTTATTGACAATCAAAAATCCAGGGAATATAAAAATAAAAATACTATAAAATCTAAAAAATAAAGGATTAAACTAGTAAGATACAAATGCTGCCCTAAGATAGAGAACATAAGATGACGCAACGTACCTATGTAAAAAAGTCTGGAAAAGTGTCAAGACAAAAAAAAATTGTTACGGTTTAGAGAAATGGAAATCACTTAGCACATACTAAATTTGAGGCATTTGTATTTGATGAGATTCTAAGGGTGTTTGGCTAAGTATTAGGGCACTGTGATAACTGTGATTTATAATAAAAAATATATAATTGGTCTTCATTCAGCTCCTGTCCACAGCTCCTAAAACCCTTAATGTTAAGTTTCCGTCCACTTAATGACATGCCTGGGGGCTAAGGGCTCCTGCAGAACCCCAAATGAGGGCTGGTTGCCAAGGGAACCAACCGTACAGGTTGGTGAACACGTGGAGATACTGAGAGGGTGGCACACCTTGACAGTGTATGGAAGTTCTACATCCCTTCACACATACCTTGCTCTGTGCATCTCTTCCATCTAGCTGTTCCTGAGCTGTATATTCTTTTATAATGAAGTGGTATCCCAGCAAGTAACTGTTTTCCTGAGTTTGGTAAGCCATTCTAGCAAATTATCAAACCCAAAGAGGAGGTCATAGGAATCTCCAATTTATAGTCAGTCCGAAGAACAGGTGACAAGGTGGACTTGCACTTAGCATCTGAAGTGGCATCAGCCTTGTAAGACTGAACCATTAACCTGTAGACTCTGAGGCAAACACCAGGTAGAAAAGTATCAGAATTGAACTGAATTGGGGGACACTCACTTGGTGTCCACACAGAACTTAAGAATTGCTTAGTGTAAAAATCACTCACACAGGGGCGCCTGGATGGCTCAGAGGGTTGGGCCTCAGCCTTTGGCTCAGGTCATGGTCTCAGGGTCCTGGGATCGAGCCCCGCATTGGGCTCTCTGCCCAGCGGGGAGCCTGCTTCCCCCCTCTCTCTGCCTGCCTCTCTGCCTACTTGTGATCTCTAACCATCAAATAAATAAATTAAATAAATACATTTTTAAAAAATCACTCACACATCTGGTGGCCAGAAGTGTAAGAGCAGAGTGATGAATATAACGGAAGCAAGTGTTTCAGGCATCAATGCAAGACATGATAGTACTAAAAAAGAGAAGAAAGACAAAGGCGAACAATTTAATGGAATTGGAAAGAAAAATTAATCTAAATTCACCCTTCAAACATGGGAGCAGCAGCATCTAGAATAAAAGCATGAATCGGAGTCCAAAACTGTTTGGATATACGAAAAAAGTCTACAAAGATGAACTATCAGTATCTGAATGAATACTGATCATTACTTGGGAATAATAACCAAAACCATATCCTCATGAGTTTGGGGGTTACTAAAAATAATAAATACATACAATGGAGAAATGCTTGAAGCTCAACCCTTAGCCTATATTAATAGCAAGGCCATTCTCAACACAGCATGACGTGCCAAAACCCAGAGAAAATTTTAAAAACATTTAAATTTAAAAGGTAAAGTTTCAGGGGCACCTGAATGGCTCTGACAATTGAGCATCCGACTCTCGATTTTGACTCCAGTCATGGTCTCAGGGTCAGAGACTGAGCCCTGCATCATGCTGTATACTCGGCATGGAACCTGCTTAAGATTCTCTCTCCCTCACCCTTTGCCCCTTCCCCTGCTTGCATACAAACTCAATCTCTCTCTAAATTAAAAAGAAAAAGAAAAAGAAAAAAAAAAGTGAAGTTTCAGAATCCCAGAAGACTAAAATGTGAAAGAATTTGAAAATAAGAAGCCCCCTTCTATTGACATTTGTTTCGCTGCACACAGATGTCACTGGTACTTAGTGATCTGACTTGTGCTCATGATTTGAGAAAAATGTGCTAAAGTATTAAACTTAGTGTGTGAATTTTGTTTTTTAAAAGCTAATACAATTAGGGATGCCTGGGTGGCTCAGTCAGTCAAGCGTCTGCCTTCAGTTCAAGTCGTGATCCCAGGGTCCTGGGATTGGGCCCTGTGTTGGGGCTCCCTGTTCAGCGGGGCATCAGCTTCTTCCTCTCCCTCTGCCTCTCCCCCCACTTCTGCTCTCTCTCGAATGCATGCATTCTTTCCAATAAATAAATATTTTTTAAAATTTTTAAAATATAAGCCTATATAATTAGGATAGATTGTAGCTACCAAGACTATTTCAATCATCTGACATATTCAAATCTGAACAAAAGAATACTGGTATACTTTCAGAAAAAAAGTTAAAAAAAAGAGAGTAGCAAAATTTAACATATATATGAAAACAATAATGAGATACCCCTGTATATCTATTAGAGAATCCAAAATCCAGAACAATGACAGCATCCAATGCTGACAAAAATGTGCAGCCATAGGAACTCTCACTTATTCCTGGCAGGAAAGAAAAACAGAACAACCACTTTGGAAGAAAACTTGGCAATTTCTTTTAAAAGTAAACATAATTTTAGCATATGACTCAGTAATTATATTCCTCGATAAACGTGTGTCTATACTAAACCATATGTATAGGAGCTTTATTCATAATTACTAACTTGGAAGCAACCCAGGTGCCCTTCAGTAGGCAAAGGGTAAACAGTATTACATCCAGACAATGGAATATTATTTAGTGCTAAGAAGAAATGGGCTCTAAAAACATAAAAAGACATGGATGAAACTTAAATGCATATTACTAAGTGAAAAAAGCCAATGCGAAAGGCTACATATTGTATAATTCCCAATTCTACGATATTCTGGAAAAGGCAAAACCAAAGAAACAGTAAGAATCAGTGACTGCCAGCGCTTGGAGATAGGGAATAGGATGAATAGGTGGAGCACAGAAGAATTTAAGGGCATTGAGAATACTCTGTATGACCCTATAATGATGAATACATGTCATTAAACAGTTCTCCAAACCCACAGAATGTACAAAACCAAGAGGGAATCCCAAAGTATATCATGTAAGGTTCATGAGTTATAACAAATGTATCCTCTCATGAGGGATGCTGATAATGGCAGAGGTTTTGCACATGTGAGGGCAAGGAGTATATGGGAAATCTCTGCACCCTCTTCTCACTTTTGCTATGAACTGAAAACTTCTGTTAAAAAAAAAAAAAGAAGTCTTTAAATATATATACACATACATACATATACAGATACATTCATTCTACGAGTTACTACCAAAAGCCAAGCTCATTTAGCCATATGAAGTACAAACTAAAAAGTCTTACCATACCACTACCCCATAAACATAGACATATTTAACACCTAAATTCTGTAATGTCAGGCAGGCTTAATTATAAGCTTTATTCAGTCCTCCGAGCATAACTTTTTTTTAAGTTGAAAAGAAAGCACAAAACAAGTAAGACCAAAAGAAAAGGAAGGAAGGAAGGAAGAAAGGAAAAAACTGGACTACACGTGACACAATGAGATGGCTTATTTAAAAGCAAATGTAAATAGAAGTCAACAATACTGTGATAAGTTATAAATATAATGTAATATCTACAGTAACCCCTAAAAATCTATAAAGAAATGTACTCAAAACCACTATAAATAAGTAAAAATGAAATTCTAAAAAACATTCAAGTAACACATAAGAAAACAAAAAAAAAACAACAGAGAAAAGAAACATAAAACAAATAATTAATGGTAGGCTCAAGCCATAACATTTATATTAAATGTAATAATTATCACATTAAATTACATTAAATGTAAAATATTAGGACTGAATCTGGCAGAGTGAATAAAAAAAAAATCTCTGCTGTCTAGAAGAAACTCACCCCAAATATAATTATTCAGTAATTCACCTAACAAGGAAACAAAACCCAGTAAAAATGCAGAAAATTTTCATGATACATTTAAAAACTTTATATGACAGCATACAACTGCAGAAAACACATTCTTTTCCAACACAAATATTTCAAAATTTAACTAACCACCAGGTGACAGTGCAAATATATTCAAAGGAAAAAAGCACAAAGTATTTTCTGACAACATAATTAAAACAAAATCAACAACAGAAAGACAACAAGAAAATCCCGATGTCCAAGTAGTAAGTTTACATCTAATTAACCCACATGCCTAAGAAGAACTATAATGAAAATTAGAAATTCTTTTAAACTAAAGAATAACAAACAGAATACCATACTAAAATCATTAGATGCAAAGGCCTTAAATCCTTGTATTGGGGGCGGGAGGGGAAGTCCGCATAATAATATGTATATCCAAGTTAACAAATTAGGAAAGGAACAATAAAATAAAACCAAAGTAGAACATTAGAAATTGTAAAGAGCATAAATTAGTAAAATGGAAAAAGATAAAAAAACAGAGACGATAAACAATGACAATAGTTGGTTCTGATTGAAACTGATACATCCCTGGCAAGACCTGATCAAGAAAAAAAGAGGAAAAGACAAAGCAGCAGTAAGGAGAGTCAGGAATGAAAAATATCAGTAAAAAGTTAATATTAAATAATTAATAACAAAACCAGGCGTCTGGGTGGCTCAGTTGGTTAAGCCTCTGCCTTCCGCTCAGGTCATGATCCCAGGGTCCTGGGATCGAGCCCCGCATCGGGCTCTCTGCTCAGCGGAGTGCCTGCTTCCTCCTCTCTCTCTCTGCCTGCCTCTCTGCCTACTGTGATCTCTCTCTCTGTCAAATAAATAAATAAAAAATCTTTAAAAAACATAATAATAATTAATATCAAAACCAATATGCCAATAAGATGAGGAAAATTTAGATGAAACAGACAACTCCTTGAAAAAGTATAACATGTCACGGGTGACATTTTTAACAAAAACTGAATAAGCACAACTGTTGTGTAACAGTTATTTTGTTCTAGAATAACTGAATAAGCACATAAGTGAATCAATAGCTTAAACCTTTCTGCAAGCAAACAAATCCAAAGAGATTCTTCAGTAAAATCTTTAAACATTCAGCAAAGATACCCTTCCTAGACTATATAAATCCTTCCAAAAAACAGAAAAAGGGTACATTCCCCCAAATCATTTTAACAATCTTTATAGCAAAGCTGGAAAAGATCAGTGTAAGAAAAAACTTACAGCACAATGTCACTAATGAAAATAGATGCAAAATCCTAAGCCAAGTATTAGAAAACCAAACAATATAGAGGTAAACACATGGCCAAGTTTGGTTTACACAAGGAATACAAGTAGTGCAAACAACCATCCTGGTGGGGTTTCCTAGAATGCAAAGTGTTCAGTGATAAAACTAGAATATGCCTGGGCAAATCAGGATGGTTGGTCACCCTAGGTGCAACGCTGATTTACCTTTTAATATTAAGCCAATGTAATTATTCACATTAACAGAATTTTTAAAAAATAAGTATCACCTCAGATGCACAAAAATTTTGAAGAATGCGCAATCCCCACTCATGTTTAAAAGGAAAAATGTCCTCTTAGGAAACTGGGAATAGAAATTTACTTCCTTGAAAGATAAAAAGTACCTACAAAAAAACCTCCAGAAAACATCATACCTAATGGTGACACGTCGAAAGCTTTCACTTTGAGATCAGCACCAAGACTAGGATGCCCCGCTATCACCACTTCTATTCATCATTGTACCGGAAGTCCTAGCCAGCAGAGTAAGACAAGAAAAATAAATAAAAGATATAAGGATCATAAAGAAAGAAACTAAACTGTTATTATTTGCAGATGACGGTGTGTATACAGAAGACATAAAAGAATCTACAAATAATCAGAATTAATGAGAATTTAACAAGGGTGCTGGATACAAAATAATTATCTATAAAAATCAATGGTATTTCTGTATACCAGCAACAAACAGTAAGAAACTGAAATTGAAGACACATTGTTTATAATAGTATAAAAAAAAATGATGAAGACCTAAGAACAAATCTAAAACAAAGATATGTAAGAATAATACCCTGAAAAATATCAAAATTTTGAAAGACATTCTTAGGACCTAATTATAAACAGAGAAACACTACATTCATGGGTCGGAATACTCAATATTATATACAGATATGCTCTCCCAAATTGATCTATGGAGTCAAAGTAATCCTAATAAAAATCACAGCAGGTTTACCATGAAAATGTACTAGGTGGTTCTAAAATTTATATAGGAACAACAAGAGTCATAAATAGCAAGAATTTGCTAAAGAAGAACAGTAACTTCAAGTTCTAATATTTAATACATTGTAGTTCTGCCAAAAAGATAAATACACCAGAGAAGCAGAAAAAAGAGCCTAGAAATGGACCCTCACATATACGGACACATTATGTATGACAAAGATGGTGCTTGAGAGCAATAGAAAAACAATGGGCTTTTTAATTAAGGATGCTTGGACAACCGGATATCCATATGAAAAGCTGCCTATCCCTCACATTATACACAATAATAAATTCCCAAGCAGATTATAATCTTAATGTGAAAGATAAAAATAAAGCTTCAAGTACTTAATATGGCAAAATGTCTCCATGACCTCAAGTAGGAAATTCCTTACCTAACACAAAAGGCACTAATTATAACAGAAAAGACCAATAAATTTAACTCTACTAAAAACAGAAACTTCATTGGTCAAGGACATCATTAAGATAATGAAATAGCCCAATTAGATGAAGAAAATACTTGCTGAAGATATAGATAGATAAGACAAAGAATTCTTATCTAGACTATATAAACAACAAACTCTTAGAAAATCAACTAAGTAGAAAAGATGCAAAAAGTTTAAACAAGTACTTTATACATACACAAAAAAAATCCAAATGGCAAACAAAAAACATAGTATGTTCAACCTCATTAGTCATTAGGAAAATGCAAATTAAAACCACAAAGAAACAGCAATACATACTCTCAAGATTAGCTAAGCTAAGAAAGTCTATTGTGATACCAAGTATTGGCAAGAATACAGTGCAAAAGCAACATGTATACAACACCTGTAGGAAGAGTAACTACTACAGCTACTCAGGAAAACAGTTTGTTATATGCTAAAGATGTGTCCTATGACTCATCAATCCCACTCCTACACACATACCATAGCTACATATGCATACATACACCTGGGTACATATACAAGATAGCAGCACTGTTTGTGAATAGGCCAAAACTGAGAAGAACCCAAAAGTCCAACAACCACAAAACTGGGGTATATTCATTTAATAAAATACTATACACAAAACTAACCAACGACAGCCAAATACAACAATACCGATGAGCCATAACCTTGAGTCAGAGAAGAACAGAACAAACATTACAAATTGCAGAAATAAATATACTGAAGTTAAAAAAACCAACTTATAAATACTTAGGCATCGGGGCACCTGGGTGGCTCAGTGGGTTAAAGCCTCTGCCTTCCGCTCACGTCATGATCCCAGGATCCTGGGATCGAGCCCCGCTCAGGCTCTCTGCTCAGTGGGGAGCCTGCTTCCTCCTCTCTCTCTGCCTGCCTCTCTGCCTACTTGTGATCTCTGTCTGTCAAATAAATAAATAAAATCTTTAAAAAAAAAAAAGAAAGAAAGAAAAGAAAAGAAAAAAAGTCAGTAGGGGAAAATAACTCAAAAATTAAATGTAGGATTCTAATAGCCCAAAAGGACTAGCAAGATGTGATACTGAAGTAAATAAGTATGTTAAATATGAAAAGCAGATTTAACTTCTTAGATTGATATATATCAATATCTAAACCAATACCCATCATAACCCTAATAAAAACTAAGTCTAAGATCACAAAGTTATTTTCCAATGTCTGAATGCTAATCTTAGAAAAATAAATTCAAAAGTTGTAGTTTGCCTCCTGGTCAGCCTATATTTTGCTTGAATAAGTTCAAGTAAAAATTATACAACAGAGATAAGAGCTCTAACAACTATATTTACTTTGATGATTAAGCATGCAAATATTTAATATATACAAGAAAATATAGTCGCTTTATTGTCTGTACTAAATTATGAGGTATTAATCTTCTAATTTCCTAAAGTTTATTTTTTTATTTATTTGAGAGAGAGAGAAAAAAATCCACACAAGTGGAAGGAAGGGGTTGAGGAGGAACAGAGGAAGAGGGAAAGAGAATTTCAAGCAGGCTCCATACCCATGAAAGAGCCTGTCCCACCTGGATCTCATAACTCTGAGATCAGCACCTGAGCTAAAATCCAGAGTCAGACACTTAACTGAGTCACCCAAGCACCCCTAGACTAAAGTTTATTATGATTACATAGCACTACTGTACCTAACTCCAATTATGAAGAAGTTCATAAAGTTCAAAATAATTTTTAAATTTTTAAAAAATTATAAATGTTTAAAGTCTGCTAACCTAGCACTAAACTTTTAAATTTGTAAACTTTTGTTAACCTAGCTCCTCAGTCCCTTGTATAATTAAATACAAAATACTCAAAATCACTCAATCATGGATACATTAAAAAAAAGAAAACCAAAATGTATTAATGACAATATAATCAGTGCACAGAAAAGGCACCAATATCCAGAAGTACTTAGAACTAGTGCACTTCTTGGTTAAATTGCCTACCATTAGAAAATATGGTTCAAGGGGGGGAAAACAAATCATTTAATCACAAGGATAAAAGTAAAGTTAAGCTGTAAAATTCTATAGCACAATTAACCCAGATATTTAATGAATAAAATATAGAAACACTGATAGTAAGAGCTATGTGATCAAACACAGTATCTCAGAAGGTATTACTCAAGGCCATCAGCCACCACATCAGAGAAAGGACAAATTCCTATCACCAGGAAGAGTTATTTACTAGGAAACAATTCTCTATTGATTTCTCCCATTTCAGAACATGCTGTCATAGCTTTTGTTCCAAATTACTTTTCAAGGATGTTTCTAAAGCAAACACCCTGGCAAGACAGAAATGGTGACTTTTTCCAGGACAAAGGACAGATTTGTTTTCTGATCAATATGATAAAAATGGTATCTCCCTGAAGGGCAAAGACTAAACAGGTTTTCCAGCAGACCCTTTTAAAAGACTGCAAATTTCTAAGCTCTGGGTTCCTTTGTCATTACATAAATCCACTATATGTGCAGCATTCACCTGAGCCCATCTCTACATCGCCCCTTTGGGACTTGAGGATAAGAGAAAATATGCAAACATGCAGCAGCTGTACTAGATGTGCCATAATAAAGTCCTCTATTTCCAGCCCAGAAGTCTCATGGAACAGACAGCACAAGTGAAACTGTGACAGGCTAACTCATCAGCTTGCTAGTAAGGTATTAATCTCAGAATCTTCAGGGTTTTTTTTTTAGAGCTACATGCTGTATCCTTATTACCTGAGACATTTTCAAATCTAACAATTTTTTTGCAAGCATTAATAGATCCCTACAAAAGCAGTGAAAAACCTCAGGGGCTAATAAAAACCTTAAATAATAGAGGACACAGATAATGACCAACCATTTAATTTAACCCCCAAACATCCTCATATTTCAACTATACACTTAATTGAGTCATTTACTCATTCATTATCAGGTAATTTCTCATGTACTTAATCCCACTTTCAATGAGTTCAAAGTCTAAGGCAGAAAGAAGCATATGGAACTACTACAAAACAATTTCATTCTGTTTTAAAGTTGGGAAGTATAAATGAAATGTGAAAAACCATCACTTCTCCAAAGAATTTTCTACAACAAAAAGATGTTGAGTGTACATATTAAATTAGTGATTTTATTTGTACATCCAGTATTTTCAGCTTTGCTATTTAAAATGTAGTCCAAGGACCAAGAATATCAACACCTGAAGCTTGCTAGAAATGCAGATTATGGGGCCTAACAAGATCTTCAGGTGATTCTCATGCATACCAAAGTTGAAAAAGTACCCAAAAAAGAAAAAAAAAAATTGAGAGGAATAAATTTTACACCTGATCTTAGCCAAAAGGCCAAGAAGCAACAGAGAGGAAGAAATTTTAAATTTATAGTGAAGATAATGTTTTTTGTCATTGGACATATTAAAATCAAAATTATTAGCTCAGCAAAGCTTAAGGATGAGAAAAAGTCATAAACCATGTAAAGAATATTTAGCTGTTAACAATATCATAATACAGAAAAATCTAATTTGAACAAAGTATGAAAAAGTTAAAAAAAATAGATATCACGAATAATCAAAAAAGGGGAAATACCAAACTCAGATAATGTAAAGGTTCTGACAATGTACACTAACAGTACTTCATCAATATAAAGACATCTCTCATCTTATTTTTAAAAATAATAGACAGCCTAGAACTTAGCACATCATATATTTTTATTAGCACATTATATATTTTTTAAATGACTAAAAACCTAATTAGACAACCTAAAATAAAAATGTAAAAGATTTGTGACAGTTAGGAATTTAAATATAAGACTGCTTTCAAAGTTATATCAGCATTGTCCCCATAGCACAGGATTTTACCTTTGATTTTCCCATATTTTGTACAAGTCTGAAATGACTAAGGAATTTTATGAACGTTAAATTAGAACATTCTGATTATAAGATTATTAATTAAAAATTATCTTTTCACTATCCTTCATGTCTTATGCTTTCCAAGTTTTAAGTAGGTAGCTATATTTTTACTTGCATTTTCCCCCAGCATGCATTTTTGCCATAAGAAATATTTAAAACACTCTCTACTTGAGACTATATTATCTAAAGTTTCCTAAATTTTCTTTTCAGGGTGAAGGGTAGGCTGTCATTTGATAATTCCATTTTCTATTTTTTGCTGCTTTGAGGTAAGTCATTGTATTCAATCCTACAGAAAACTTTTCAGCACATCTCCAAAAAGGGATTTTTAAAGTAAAGAGTTCTAAGGTAAAAGAAGTTAAAATAACAAAGAGTTAGAAAACTGCCTACAACTTAAACACTTTTTAAGTGTTTAAATAAACTTTTTAGCATGTAATGCCTTTACAAAAATGGGGAAAAAATGGGAACAGTCAGCAACAGTAAATGAGACATTATGTAAAACATACAAAATAATATACCTCTCTCTTATTTCTTCTTGCAACCTTGAGGAATTCCATAAGGATCTGTAGTTGGGCTGCATGTGATTCCTATAATAGAAAATTATAATTGTTCTTTTAAAAATATAACTACGAGTTCAAAGTTTTCTTTAACACCACAGTATAACCAGTATGAAGCAAATTAATGCATCCATTTAGCCTATTACTACTATTTAATCAGTTTTCCTATTTACTAACTGGCATTTTTAAAATCAAACTATTTTCAGGGTGCCTGGGTGGTTCAGTTGGTTAAGACTCTGTGTTTTGCTCAGGTCATGATCCCGGGGTCCTGGGATTGATCCCGGGGTCCTGGGATGGATCCCGGCATCAGGCTCTCTGCTCAGTGGGGAGTCTGCTTCTCCTTCTGCCCCCTCCCCCATGTGAGCTCTCCCTCTCTCTTTCTCTCTGAAATAAACAAAATCTTTAAGGAACAAAAGAAAACTAGCCATTTTCCCCAAAACTAAAACTAATTTTAAGAAATATAGCCATATGGGGTTTCCATGTCATGCTTTCCTTTCTCTTTCCTTCCTTTAAAATATTCTATCACTATTTTTGGCCATCTTATTTACTTTCTGTCTTAGTGCAGACCTCTTCGGGTTGGTTTTGTTGGGGGCTCTCTGTGCCTCCTGAATCTGGATTTCTCTTTCCTTCCCCAGATTCAGTTAAGTTTTAGCTATTATTTCTTCAGACAAATCTTCTGCCCCCTTTTCTCATTCTTCTCCTTCTGGGATACCTATCAAGTGACTGTTATGCTTGACAGTCTCTCTGACTTCCCTGGGTCTATTCTCATTTTGTGTATTTTTTTTTCCCCTCTCATCTGCTCAGCTTGATTACTTTCCATTATACTGTCCTCCAGGTGGCTGATCTGTTCCTCTACTTCCTATTGGTTGCTATTTATTCCAGGTGGTCTATTTTTATTTACATTTAATGAGTCCAATAGCTCTAACTCGTTCTTTCTTGTGTCTCCCATCTCTTGTTGGAGGATCTCATGGAGGTTCTGCACTCCTTTCTCAATTCTAGAGAGTATCTTTATGCACATTAAATTTTCTATCAGACATATTACTTATCTCCATTTTGTTTAGGTCTCTTGCTCTGATTTTGTTCCGCTCTTTCATTTAGGACATATTCCTCTTTCCTCACTTTGTCCATTGTTGTGTCTATGTGTTAGGAAAGTCAGCTACGCCTCCCGCACTTAAAAGTAGTGGCTTTATGAAGAAGAGGTCCTGCAGTGCAATGTCTCTTTTTCACCAGAAAATAGTGCTTCGGGATGTCTTCTATGTGTGTTGCTACAGGGGTGCCCTTTCATTGCGGTTGGGCTGTATTTGCCTTCACTCCAGCCTGCAATGGCTCTCTGCCTGTTGTGGGCAGAGTCTGGTGTGCCTGTGGTGTTAGTGGGCTGGTCCAGGATGGCCTTGGGCTTGAGCTGAGTCAGCGCAGGTATCTGCCAGAGATGAAGAAGCGCCAAACTGCAGGCACTTTCCCTCTGTTGTCCCGAGAAGCTTTTGTTTGTGGGCAGGGCCTGCAGTCAGACCAGCTGCCTGCCCTCAGCCCACTGCTGGGGTCACAGTCAGACTGGTGTGCAGTTATCTTCCCCTCTCCCTGGAGCAGGACTTACTTTGCTGTGATACTGACCCTTGTCTGGGCTGTGCCCACACTGCCAGGCTTGTGGCCTTGCTTTAATGGGATCCTGCCAAGAGTAATCAGAGACAATGGATCTGCTTCGTTGTGGCCTCTTATCTCTATAGGGCTGCAGAGTGTGTTCTGCCAGTTTTCGGGTTGCTTTCTGGGTTATTTATGCCGATGTAGGTGTTCTCTAGGTGGCCACACGGGAACAGGTGAACCCAGGATCCTCCTACTGTGCCATCTTTCCAGCAGCCCGACAAAATTGTATTTTCAATAAACCCCTATCAGTATATAGAAATAAACTATAGGAAAAAATATAGCACAAAGGCCGGGAGAGGGGAAATGAAGTATGTTACTGTAAGATTCCTGTAAATATAGATAGATGAAGGATATGACTTGAAGGCACAATGTAACGACAATTGTATTAAAGACCCAAAAGTGGGTCCCTGGGTGGCTCAGTCAGTTGAGCATCAGCCTTCAGGTCAGGTTGTAATCTCATGGTCCTGAGAGAGAGTTCCACATCAGGCTCCCTGCTCAGCAGGAAATCTGCTTCTCTCTCTGCTCTTCCACCCACCCCCTCATATTCTCTCTTTCTCAAATAAATAAAATCTAAAAACAAAACAAAAAACGAAAAACAAAAGGAACCACTAAAAAACAAAACAGAAACTTACCATGATAAACCCACAAAGCAAATAAAATGAATTCAAGAAAAATACCCAATCTAAAATCATATAAATCATGTTGTCTGACAACGCAATTCAACTAAAATTCAGTTACCAAAATATCTATTTGGAAAAGTAGCAACATCCAACACACACACACACACACATAATACACACACACACACACACACACACACACATACACACACACACACACACACACACACACACATCAGACTACTATCAGACTGGCAATAACTAAAAATGAGAAAATACCAGGTGTTCATATAGTACAAAAGAGCAACCTGGCAATATCTGATATGTTAAAATGTGCATGTGAATTCTATAAACAGTAATTTCATTCCTTAAAACACTAAGTGTATATACATGAGCACAAGGAAACATGTATAACAATATTAAATGTAATAATGACACTCACAGCTAAGAATTAGGAAGAACGTAAATATCTACCATAGGGGAACAGATATGTTCATGCAATGGGTTACCATTAATAAGTTAATATGAACTAGATCTATATTTACCAACATAAACCTCAAAAAGTAAACAAAGAGGCATATGTCAAAAGGATAACTATAATATGAAACTTTTTATATAAACTTCTTTTAATTTTTTTTATTATTTATTTATTTTTGAAAGAGAGAGAGAGAAAGAGAGAGAGAGTACATGAGCACACACAGGAGCATGCCAGCGGCAAAGGGAGAGGGAGAGAATCCCAAGCAGGGTCCATGCCCAGCTCAGAGCCCAATTTACTTCACAAAGATTTATTTCTTTAAGAGAGAGAGCACACGTGTGAACATGGGGAAGGGGGGCTGAGGAAGAGAATTGTGGTAATCACTGCACAATACATGTATGTCAAGTCATTATGCTGTATAGCTTAAGCTTATGCAGTGCTATATGTCAATTATACCTAAGTAAAACTAAAATAAATAAATTAATTAAAGATAAAGGCCCGTTTCCCAAAAAATATGGGAGAAATTTCCACCAGCCCTGCCCACCCTCCCACCTAGAATGGGAGAATCATTTTGGTAAGCACAACCTAAGCTACTTCCTTCTTCTACTAAGATTCCTATTCAATCAAGTGGAATCCAGATCTAAATTATATTAGTAATCCACCCACAGAATTTTGAAATTGTAAAGGAAAGTCCCTTTTCTTCTATCAAAAAATAAATAAATATAGATGAAGAAAGTGCAAATGATCACATTATGTTATAAATACCTAAGAAAAGAAAATCAGACCTGTCCCAAAGAAACAGAC
This sequence comes from Enhydra lutris kenyoni, assembly GCF_002288905.1. Lineage (NCBI taxonomy): Eukaryota > Metazoa > Chordata > Mammalia > Carnivora > Mustelidae > Enhydra > Enhydra lutris. The sequence continues at coordinate 26,279,859 of NW_019154108.1, read as the reverse complement.
ATGAGAAGCACCAAAGAATGATCCAACATTCAATGCCTGATCTTATTTCCTTATAGTCTCCAGAAAAGCTGGCTATGGCTCCATATGGTTTAATAACCATATGGTTTAATGGTTGTTAAACACTTCCTTTTCACATATGTCAGCTACTCACTCCCTTACCCTGTCAGTAGATTCCCACTTTTGTTTCAGCTAGGTCAGGGGGATACCGACTTAGGCTGAGGTGTAAATTGCTCCAACGGATCATATTCAATTCCTAATACATGCAAATTCACATTTTATATTATTTATAAACATTTTACATTGTTTATACTTTATATCACTTATATTTATTTACATGAAATAAACACAATTTTACATTTATTATTTTATTACATGAAACAGGATATATTTAGTTACAGTTCCTATCTTTCTAAACGCCTTTATTTAAGCCATACACTACAGCTGCCACGAACAAACACCTGCTAAAAGGATTTTATGTAGGTAAAAATAATCTCTATTTTATCTTCCAAATCTCGTATGTGAATAAGGGAAGATCTAGCAAGGAATATATTCATTAGAAGACAAATGACCAATATAACTGTTCCCTATTAAAATGAAACTGTAGGGGCACCTGGGTGGCTCAGTGGGTTAAGCCTCTGCCTTTGGCTCGGGTCATGATTCCAGGGTCCTGGGATCGAGCCCCACATCAGGCTCTCTGCTCTGCGGGGAGCCTGCTTCCTCCTCTCTCTCTCTCTGCCTGCCTCTCTGCCTACTTGTGAGCTCTGTCTGTCAAATAAATAAAATCTTTGAAAAAAAAAAATAAGATAAAATAAAATGAAACTGTAGGGGTGCCCGGGTGGCTCAATGGGTTCAGCCTCTGCCTGCGACTGAGCCCCACATCGGACTCTCTGCTCAGCAGGGAGCCTGCTTCCTCCTCTCCCTCTGCCTGCCTCTCTGCCTACTTGTGATCTCTCTCTCTGTCAAATAAATAAATGAAACCTAAAAAAAAAAAAATTTGTTTTAATAAAATAAAATGAAATTGTATTTTGTCATGATCTTTCTTATCACTCAGTTGTTCTGAATATAAATGAGCCACCACAACTTATAAGAAATCTGTCTTTTACTTGAAAGGGGGGACTGTTAGAAGTGATACCTTGTGCATGCTCTTTCTTACTGAATAAAATTGGACGGACTGAGTGACAGATACTATCCTACTATTTTTAAACATTTCTAGATCTTTTTCAATGCAATAAAGACCACCACTTAAAATTTTTTAAAGTTCAACTGCCAACTGAGGGTTTTAGAGGGGACGGGGGTTTGGGGGAGGGGGTGAGCCTGGTGGTGGGTATTAAGGAGGGCATATATTGCATGGAGCACTGGATGTTATACATAACAATGAATCTTGGAATACTGCATTACGAACTAATGATGTGTTTTATGGTGAATAATATAACACAATAAAAAATAAATAAATAAATAAAATAAAGTTCAACTGCCACTTACCGCTTCCAGTTGTTTCTTCTTCTGCACTAGTAATTCCAACATGAGGTTGACATTGGCCAAATCAAGGTTATCTTGATCAGTTCCCAACAAATCCTGAAATATTTGCCACCTGTGGCCATTCTGAAAACGAAGAAACATAGTAACTTCCTAAGAAGACTGTTTTAGAGACCCTAAAATGTTTAACTGCTACTTCCTAATTATGTTTATTACATAGATATCAAAAATATACTATAATATTCTGACCTACTCCTTCCTAGCCAATAGTTCCCCATTGCCTTCTAATTATAATTAAACACTATTTCTCTCTTAAATCAATCTGGGTAACAGATACAGAAGGCATATTCAAAACAAATGTTAAGTGAGCATGTCTAAAGGTGTAAACTCCCTTCAAAATAAGTGCTTGGATTTTAATTATTTGTCTAGCCATATTTTCAACTTTGTACTTGGTAAGGTACTAATTTAGGCTCACTTCCCTCAATAATTTAGGACTGATTCTCTTAAATTGAGAATCTTCCAAAAGTTTTTCCAAATTACCAACCGTAGTTGCACCCTGCCATATAATCTTCCAAATGTCATGTACTACAAGACAATTCTGACTCAATGTGATTCCAGAAGACCGTTCAAAAGATGATCATTAAATTTTACACAATGCAGATAACAAAAGTTCTTTATTATACAAAATAATCTTAAACAAATTTTCTTCTTAAAGAAAATCAATGACATACTAAGCTCTAATATTAATTAATATTAACCCAATAAAAACAAATTGAAATTTATTAAAAAGTAGTAATAAGAGTTGAAACATACGGTGCTACTCACTGAGTGGTCCAATTTGAACCTCTTTTCCTCAAATCTTTGCTTCTGTTTGAGAATGAGCTCATTCACTGAAAAGAGAAACAAAACAAAAAGCACATATAATTTGTATTGTTGTTAAATGATCATCCAATTGTTCTGTTTAAATGGGTTCTATTTTCACTTTTAAAAGCCCCCAAATTAGAAAAATGCTAAGCAGAAAATGCTAGGCTTTCACTTTATTTCAAATTAGAAAACAATTTTCCACAGATTCTAATGCTACAACTGCTGTTATTACTACCACTATTATTAAAGGAGAATTCTCTGGAATATGTACTTTCTCGTACACATCTCAATTATGATACTGTAGGCACCTGGGGGAGACAATTCCTCACTGTGCTGGTCTGCTGCGTCCTCCACATGGTACCTGGTTGATTCTCTAAGGTAGTCACTAGAGATTCTTATTTGTTCTTCTTTTTGTTACTTTCCTATAAATACCATGGCAGATAATGTCAGTTACCTATCCAAAACCATCCCACCCACCCCCTTTTTAAAAAAAAAAAACAAAACATAATTTTTTTCTAAGCCACATGCTTTCAGAAAAGCTAGGTTTCACCCCAGCCCAACATCATGATTCTTGACTAACTTAAGCCAATCTTAGCATTCATACCCTTGCAATAACTGACATGGGATTAAGTACGTGACCCAGTTTTAATCAATGAAGGGTATGCTGTCTTTCAGAAAGAAATGGATAGGAAGAAAAGAAGTTCTTTCCCTCCCTTCTTTAAGAGATGATGCTGGAACTACTCAGAGCCATCCTACAATCTTAGAGTAGCTAGTCAAAGAACCAATACATGCTAGGATGGAGGAACAAAAAGATGTGAAGAACTTAATCATATCCCTGAACCACTGAATTTCCAATTCTACAAATCCTTTTTTTCTATCTTTAAGGATGAACTGATAACATCAAACAAACAATAACAAAAAAAAAGTCTGATAAAGAGTAAGAAACTAGGGGCTCCTGGGTGGCTCAGTTGGTTAAACGTCTGCCTTCAGCTCAGGTCATGAATGCCGGATCCTGGGATGGAGCCCTGCATTAGGCTCCCTGCTCAGCAGAGGGTCTGCTTCTCCCCCTCCCACTGCTACTCCCCCTGCTTATACTATCAAATAAATAAATAAAATACTAAAAAAAAAAAAAAAAAAAAAAAAAGAAAGAAAGAAAGAAAGAAAAAGAAAAAAAACTAGCACTAAATCAGTTTAGCCCTAGGCTAGTACTTTATAGATATGATCCTATGGGTTATTCTCCCCATTTTAGAGATGAGGAAATATTACAGGGAGCATCAAGAACTTACTCATGGTGACACAGAGTACAAAACCGAGTTGGGATACAAATCCAACTATCTAATATTTTCCACTATACCACAATCCAACTATAAATATTTCCAAACAAACCGGAGAAGTATCAAGCCCATACTAAGAATCCAAGCTTCAAAGATAAGTAAGACTCAATCTAAGTAAGATGCAATCTAAGACTTGAGCAACTCTGAGTAGGAAGACAAATATATATGACACAGTATGTATAACATAATGTGATAGTACTATCACTGAAGCACACTTACAAAGAACACAGGACAAGGAACAATCATGTGTAAATAGGCAGGCTACACACAGAAGGTGACATTAGAATTGGGCCATAACATCCACACAGAGATTCATTAAGCAGAAAAAGAAGTGGAAAAGAATTAAGAGAAGGGTGTGAGAAAGAAGGGGTTAAAGTCATACAAGACCAGGAGATAAGATTGACTTTAAATCAATATGGCTGAAACACGAGATCAAAGTGATTTTGTTAATGATTGATAGGTTATGAACTAAGGCTGGAATTGAAGATAGATGGGAACCTGATTCTGAAGAGCCTGGTATGTATCTCACAAGCAAAATTACCATTCTAACCCAGGAAAGAGAAAGGAGAGCTCGAACTAATGTAGTGGGAATAAAGAGAAGCTCATAAATAAGAGATCAATGTTTCAGTTACAGAATTAAACATTTGAATAAAAATTGGGACTTCAACTTTAATACTTTACATGTGTATACCAAATTGCATTTTCCTGAGAAAGCTCACATATCACTGAATTTGAAGGATATTCTATATCCATAATTTTAAGTGTCTGGACCCTTGAAATGGCCACAGTACTAAGAAGAAACAATGCATTTCTACTGCTAAAGCTTCCATTCTAGTAACTATATTTTTAGAAGCAGAAGAGTAGTTAAAGCATATATGCTTGTGGAACAGATGGCTTAGGACCAAATCCCAATTCCACCAATACTATTGTAAAAGTTTATAAAAGTAACCGAACTTCTCTGTACCTTAGTTTCCTCACCCAAAGGAGGATGTTGATGACAAGAGTACTTATCTCATAGGACTGAAAATTAAATGAGTTAGCTTACACAAAGCACTTAGGACACTACCTGGCAGTAGTAAGGATGTTCTATACTTTTTTTTTTTAACAGTTATTTTAAACTTAGCATTCACATTGTCCCTTCAAAGAATAATAATGTTATTCAGAAAGGTGATAAAATTCAATTTATAAATTTTACACATAGACAGAGAAAGCTAGAAAAGAGACTGAGCAAGGGAGAGAGATGGGGGCAGGTAGCTGGAGAGAGGGATAGGGAGAGCTAGAGAGCAAGTCTTGGCAGGAGCAGAGGAGAGCAACTGCAGGAATTGGGGGGAGGTGGGCGAGATGGGAACAGGGACAGGAACACTTCACCTTGCAAGAACCTTCTAGTAACAAGAACAAGCAGGATGGAAAGAATAGTGAATGTATCGGAAGAGCGAGGGTATAAAGGGTTAATGAAATAGAATATAGTGGAAGCTAGAAGAGCTGGAGGAAGGAAAGTCAGTAGAAAAAGGGTCTGTGGTATAGTGTTTAGGGCAGGAAAGGAAAAATCAAAGTACTCATCTTAACAAAAAAAGTAAATGATTATAAATGACCAAAAAATCAAATCTCTGAGTGTTTGGCTTCTAATTCTTTGCTTTCATTAAAATTAAAGAAAGGACTTGACTTGTTAACTAACTGAGCATTAAAACTGTTTTTGATGATAAATCAATAAATGCTTTTTTTCGGATGCCTGGGTGGCTCAGTCAGTTGAGCAGCTGCCTTCGGCTCAGGTCATGATCTTAGGGTCCTGTGATCAAGTCCCACATCGGGCCCCTTGCTTGGCAGAGAGCCTGCTTCTCTCTCTCCCTCTGCCTGCCACTCTGCCTGCTTGTGCTCTCTCTCTCTCTCTCTCTCAAATGAATAAATAAAATCTGATTAATTTAAAAATGCTTTTTATCTTAATTTCTTACGTGAGAACAAAGTCAAAAAAATGAGCAACATTGTTAACAAAATTCCTTCAAGCTCCATCACCTTATTCATGTAAGCAAAGCTTCTTAAAACTTACACTTTAAAAAGAAAAATCTTAAAATTACATAATTTATAGATCAATAATATCTCAATTTTTAAAAAACTATGATGATCCTAAATAAATGAACAAACGAATAATAAAAAGAATACAAATGGAACTCATTCCTCGTCCTAGTAATAACTACTAAGGATACCAGAACTGAGAAAAGCACCAAACGTTATTAAGCAGCATGTTTTCAATAAATATTTATGCCTAATACTTTATAAAATTCGTGAATATATGTTTGACCAATTACATACTAATAATTCAATAATAATCCAGAAAAAATATTTGAGATTTTTAAATTATGTTCAAAAAAATTTTTATGTCTATAGTTTCTATTTATATACATTTCTGTTACAGAAAAGCACTACAGATAGATCGACAGATTTCAAACATGAAAATACATCATATAAGGATAAAATTATGTGGATGATAATCGATTTAAGTAGAAGTTCAAAGAGAAAAGGAATAAATAAAATATCCCATTGTTAATGAAAGGTGTCTATTTTCAAATTGATGATAAATATCAAACCACTATGATATTTCACTGGATACATTTTCAAAAAAGATAAAAGCTTTATTTTTAAATAATTAATTTATAACACTCCTAAAGTTACATCATTTACTACCACTTAAAGTTATAAAGAAAACTTGAGGATGATAATTTTAAATGGGGTTCAATACGTGAGGAAGAACATTTTCAGAATTTTTATGAGTCACCCAAGCAAAAAAGTTTTGAAGACCACTGTTAAAGAAAATGTATAGCTCAGCCCTTTATCCATGACTCAGGTAAACGTACAGTATTAAAAGGGAAGGGTCCTGGGATGCCTGGGTGGCTCAGTTGGTTAAACATCTGACTTTAAGCTCAGGTCATGATCCCAGGGTCCTGGGATCAAGTCCTGCTTCAGACTCCCTCTGCCTGCCATTCTGCCCACTTGTGCTCTCTCCCTCTCTCTCTCTGACAAATAAATGAAATAGTTAAATAAATAAATAAATAAATGGGAAGGGTCCTAACCTATTGACAAAAAAAAGTGCAAGGCTACTTAGTAGCCTTCAAAATTGTAAAACATACACTTATTTTACCATGCTCAAGAAGAAATCTGAAATTACTTCAAAAGGTTCAAGGTGCTGGGGCGCCTGGGTGGCTCAGAGGGTTAAGCCTCTGCCTTCGGCTCAGGTCATGATCTCAGGGTCTTGGGATCGAGCCCCGCATCGGGCTCTCTGCTCAGCAGGGAGCCTGCTTCCTCCTCTCTCTCTGTCTACTTGTGATCTCTGTATGTCAAATAAATAAATAAAATCTTTAAAAAAAAAAAAAAAAGGTTCAAGGTCCTCAACCCAACCAAGAATCACAGACGCTATACAAATAAATCACGGAAACTCAAGCTAAAGCAATGGAAATAAATAACTCAGAAGGGTTTTTTCAGTAAAGGAAAAAACAAGATGGAATTCCACATTCAGAAATAGATCTCAAGGGGCACCTGGGTGGCTCAGTGGTTAAGCATCTGCCTTCAGCTCAGGTCATGATTCCAGGGTCCCAGGATCAAGGCCCCCATTGGGCGCCCTGCTCTGCAGGAAGCGTGCTTCTCCTTCTCCCACTCCCCTTGCTTGTGTTCCCTCTCTCACTCTCTCTCTCTCTGTCAAATAATTAATAAAAATCTTTAAAAAGTGTTAAAAAATAAATAAAAGAAATAGATCTCAATGGCACCCTGAATGCATAGGATCCCTGTCTACCTAATGTGGGAAGCTATGAATTTGAATATTTTTTTTTAAAGATTTTATTTACTTTACAGAGAGAGACACAGTGAGAGAGGGAACACAAGCAGGCGGAGAGGGGGAGAGAGAAGCAGCCTCCCCACTGAGCAGGGAGCCCAAAGTGGGGCTCAATGCCGGGACTCGGGATCATGACCCGAGCCAAAGGCAGACACTTAACTGAGCCACCCAGGCATCCTGAATTTGAATATTATTGTACAAGTAAAGAGGGGAAGGATGATGGGAAGAAAAACAGAAAAAGATATATCAGGATAAAATGTTATTTCCAAGGCTGACATTCATAATCACATTACAAGCTGCCCTATAATTAAAAGACTTCAAATATGGACATAAAATACTTACACTCCAATTACCCAAAACAAAAATTTAGTATCCATAAAAAGAAAAGGTTAAAAATTAGATCATCACCCAGATAATTTCCAGCTCAGAAAATCAGTTAAGTGTGACTTCACTATTCACCGGATATATGTGAGAATATATACTTAATGTATATCACTTTCTGACTAAAATAGTACTATGCTTTGAAAGTCCTTCCATACTGGTATATAGTGCTCCCTCTAGTTAGAAATCCACATAAAAGGGGCGCCTGGGTGGCTCAGTGGGTTAAAGCCACTGCCTTCGGCTCGGGTCATGATCCCAGGGTCCTGGGATCAAGCCCCGCATCAGGCTCTCTGCTCAGCAGGGAGCCTGCTTCCTCCTCTCTCTCTGCCTGCCTCTCTGCCTACTTGTGATCTCTGTCTGTCAAATAAATAAATAAAATCTTAAAAAAAAAAAAAAAAAAAAAAAGAAATCCACATAAAAGAATCTCCAGCTTTTGGACTCATTAAAAAATGTTGCCTGAAAGTTTTAGTAAACACCAAAATTGTCGGAAGATCAGATTCCTTTCTGTATTTAACCATTCCAAAAGAAGTTTTCTGAAGTTATGACAACTGATAGAAAAGATTCTAGAGGGGCGCCTGGGTGGCTCAGTGGGTTAAAGCCTCTGCCTTCGGCTCAGGTCGTGATCCCAGGGTCCTGGGATCGAGCCCCGCATCAGGCTCTCTGCTCAGTGGGGAGCCTGCTTCCTTTACTCTCTCTGCTTGCCTCTCTGCCTACTTGTGATCTCTGTCTGTCAAATAAATAAATAAAATCTTAAAAAAAAAAAAAAAGAAAAGAAAAGATTCTAGAGCCCACACAGCAGCAACAATCCATGTTTCTGAGCTCAGGGACACAAGGTTTTACTTCGCAGGACTTTGATTTCCCTTCTACCCAATCTAGCCCATTAAGTCCAGTCCTGCAGAGTATCACGCCACTCAATGTTTCTTCTTTTCCTAAGTTCCTTCTCCAAGTTTTTACTTTTCAATTGCCTCCCCAGGTCACAGGCTCTCGTCCCCTATCCAGAAATCCAATTACCCAAGTTTCTCCCTACCTTTTCCCTCTCTCCATTAACACTTTCTTCCCCTGACCCTTACTTCCACCCCAGAAGCACAACCAGCAGGAATGTACCACATTGTATAAAGAGACAGGTATTCTGGACCTCTGGCATCCCCTTTAACCTCACGTTCTGTCCCACCATCTATATAAGAAACTAAGGGTTCTGTAAACTTAACAACAATATCATATAGTACTAACAACACATGGTATGGAAAATACATCACAAAATAATGAAGACTGGGGAAAACACCCAGGTGGATAGAAGAGAAAGACTTGCTTTACCCCTATACTATGTTTTCTGAATAAATTTCTGCCAGCATACACTCTTGGGGATAGAATATTTTAAATAATAAAGAATCATTCCAAAGACTCACCCAAGAAATTAGGATACAGATGGTCAATATTATCCACAACATAGTTACACTTGGGACATCTATTATTATCCTCCAAACTCTGATGAATACACTTGTAGCTATTAGCAGGAAAAAAATAAAATAGGGTTCATTAAATCAGTAAAGGATTAATAAACTGGTCATAAAATAATGCCTATAAAGTCTTCTATTTCTCATTTAAAACAAGTAATTTGTTATCAAATTTATTTCAGCTTATATTTTATTATAATAAAATACAGAGCATTTATTAGGTAACAGTATACAAAAGTTAATGTTTAAAAATGAACTTGAGTAACAAGTCTACTGGATATAGAATGTTAAAAAAAAGTATTAACTTTTAAGTTTATGCAATTTAAATACTACATAACAACACCCAAGAAAAGCAAATGCCTATGATTTAGTTAAGCAAATGGACTATTCATGTTCTTAGAGTGCTGATATCCTTAATACAAAAAGAGCACACTCAAATAAAAAAAGAGAAAAACAGAAAGATCAACAAGAAAAGCATTAGTCAATAAGAATGAGAAAATCACCACCTTCAGTAATATTAAAAAAATTGATTTTAAATCATATACTATTTTTTACTAAACAGAATGGAAAATTAAAGAAAATACTATCAGAGTTAAGGAGCACATGCGAACCTCACGTACTGTTGAAGGAAATGCAACTGCCACAACATTTCCAGAAGGCAAGTTGTATGGAAAACCTTAAGGTTGTGTATCCCCTTTGATGTAATGATTTTATTTCTAGGAATTTACCCTAAGGAAATGAGCAGAGGTATATACATAGAAAGGTGCTCAATTCAAGATTATCTGTAAATAGCAAAATAAATTAGAAGCAACTAATACACTACAAAATTGACTAAATAATTTGGTAAACATCAATCCAAAAAATACCCAAAAAAATCACATTACAATACGTAACTATATGCCATGAAAAATAATAATTCTTAGTGGTTATAGTTAAAGAAAGAGGATTACAAGAAATGTTTCCTTCCTCACAATATATATTTCTGTAATATTTGATGTTTTGCAATTATGTATCGTCTTTTAATAAAAAAATCTTTTAAATATTGTTTCACTAGAGAGGCCTGGGTGGCTCAGTCGGTTGGGCGTCTGCCTTCGGCTCAGGTCATGATCTCCACAACCTGGAATGGGAGCCCAACGCATGGACTCCATTGTCCCTCTGCCCCTCCCCCACCCACCACTACCACCATCATCCTTCCCCCTCCACCCCCACTCATGCTCTGTCTCTCCCCCAAATAAAAAAAAAAAAACAAACTATATATATATATATATAAATTAACAAAACTATATATATATTCATCATAATGTTTACAGTATATGTCCCTGGGCCATAAAATTACAGGAAACTTTTTCTTTTTAGATGTCTACAAGTTTTGGGTGCCTGAGTGGCTCAGTTGGTTAAGCAACTGCCTTCGGCTCAGGTCATGATCCTGAAGTCCCAGAATCAAGTCCCACATCTGGCTTCCTACTCAGCAGGCGGTCAGATTCTCCCTCTGACCTCTCCCCTCTCACACTCTCTCTCTCACTCTCTCTCTCAAATAAGTAAATAAATTAAAAAAATCTCTTTAAAAAAAAAAAAAAGATGCCCACAAGTTTTTATAGCAAAAAGGCACTACTCCTAAAAATCAGAAAAAAAATTATTTCAAAGAAATCACAAGGGTGCTTTATAAAAAAGATTCCTAAAGAGACAGCACCGCTTTTATTCTGTATCCAAATTACTATAAATTTACTTCAGCTTTGGAAGTTGAAGCTAATTTTTATAACCCACTTACTTCACTCTATCTTATCAAAACAGAAACCTACAACCATCAGGTTTCTCTGATTTCTCTCATTAACAACTACTTTCCCTTCTCACATTTGGTACTTTCAAGGTAAGTTAAAATAAAAACGACATCACAGAGAACTGCAGTGATGGTCTTTGGCACAGCACAAGGACCTGACCATCAGAGTCAACGGCTGCCACAAAACAGGTCCTCAGATACATCCACAAACAAATGACCAGCTGCCTGGGGCTCAGTAGGTTCAGCCTCTGCCTTCGGCTCAGGTCATGATCCCAGGGTCAGATTGAGCCCCACATCGGGCTCTCTGCTCAGTGGGGAGCCTGCTTCCCCCTCTCTCTCTGCCTGCCTCTCCGTCTACTTGTGATCTCGGTCAAATAAATAAATAAAATCTTAAAAAAAAAAAAAAAAAAAAAACTTTGTGGTATTTAAAACTAAACAAAACAAATGACTTATACAGTGTTCCAGAAATAATAACATCACCTCTTGCAACTATGACAAGGCTAGGATTGCCATATTACCACGATAGGTTCTATATCTAACAGAAAATCTCCTACGTAGAAATTTCAGTGAAGGAAAAAATATACAAATTGTTTTCGTTTTCATTTTTATTGCAAGGGAAAAGCATAAAGCAGTTATGCAATTAAAACATGGAAACACTTATAATCTGCTAGGGAAAATGGAAATGAGTTCATATTACCAGAAAATATCCCCAAAGAACAAGATTTAACCCTTTAAAAAAATCTGCAAGTTCAAATAAACCAAGTGATGAAGCAGAAAATCTGGGAAGGTTATTATTAAAGATGAGAGAAGCAGTTGACAGATAACCAGAAGGGCATTCTGGGTTTTAGCAAATGCCTTTTGTAAAGAAATGATAGTTAGAAATGAGCCAATAATGTAAGAAGAACAAGCTAAGTTGTTACCCCAGAGAAAGAGACTGTCACTATACAAGGAATTATCCCAGAGTCCAACAGAGTATCCTTCTCTCCTACCTTCAGCAACCTAATCACATCCCTTGTCAGTAGGTTTACTACCACACCATCCTCCTAGAAGAAAAAAATAGTCGAGGATGCAGGAAGAAGGAACTGTCCTCAGGAACAAAAGTTCAAGTGACTTTTCCCCATTGCATTGGTAATATCCATCTATACTACAAAATGAAAATGCATCAACTTACATACCACTGTATAAAACTGACATGACAAGATGCATCAAGTTTATCTTTTTTTTTTTTAAAGATTTTTTATTTATTTGACAAAGATCACAAGTAGGCAGAGAGGCAGGCAGAGAGAGAGAGGAGGAAGCAGGCTCCCCACTGAGCAGAGAGCCCAATGCGGGGCTCGATCCCAGGACTCTGGGATCATGACCTGAGCCAAAGGCAGAGGCTTTAACCCACTGAGCCACCCAGGCGCCCCGCATCAAGTTTATCTTATAGCATCTACTACCTCACTAACACCCCGCGGCAGACCTTTCCTAGTTTGAGAAATAGTAACTATCTTATTTTGTACTTATCTGTGTATGTGTCTGTAATCCCTTCTTCTATTTGCTCATTCAAAACAAGGATTTGTTTTAATTCATCTCAGTAACCTCAATGTCTAGCACAATATCCTCTTAGAGTTGAACTAAATAAATGTTCAATGCATGAAAAAAATAGCTATAGACAAAAAAGAAACATGCTGTCCTCTGGGTCACAAAAAACACCACTAGAAATTCTCAATTATTCCTTTCACAATAACTCTACTTGACCATCACCATTCCAGATGTGGAATTTTGATTTCCAAAAGAAGGATAAGTGTCTAGACTAGTGATCAAGATGGGGGGATATAGGTATATATATCTTGGGTCTATCTGAGAAGTGGATATAGGGATATATATCTTGGGTCTATCTGAGAAGTTTTCAAAAGCTACTCACACTAAAACTCTTTAAAATAGTAATTCAGCACTAGAATGTGCAGACATAAATGGGTGCCTATGTTTATTAAGTGTATATCTGATAATGAAGAATGACTATTTTGAAATTTTGCCCTTTGCAACAACATGAATGGACCTCAAGGGTATTATACTAAGTGAAGTCAGAAAAAGACAAATACCATACAATTGCATTTATATGTGGAATCTACGAACAAAAGCAATGAACAATCAAACAAGCAGAAACAGATTCATACATACAAAGAACAAACTGGTGGTTGCCAGAATGGAGGAGGATGGGGACATGGGCAAAATAGGCAAAGGGGATTAACAGGGATAAACCTCCAATTATAAAATAAATAAGTCACACAGATGAAAAGAACTGCATAGGGAATATAATCAATAATATTATAACACTGTATGGTGACAGCTGGTAACTACACTTATGGTGGTGAGCACTGAGTAATGTACAGAATTGTCTAATTTCTATGTTGCACACCTGAAACTAATATAACAATTATGTCAACTATACTTCAGTAACTTTTTTAAAATGAGTATTTCTCCATAGATGTATGGTTATTCTGTTTCTTCCTCCCCAAAAAAAGTATAGTCCTACTGTAAGGTATAAATATCTTTTTCTTTTTCTTTCTTTTTTTAACTTTTAGGGCACTGCCTGTAATACACAGAACACCATACCACTTTAACCATCCAAAGACCTCTTTGAATGTTTTCTGAAATCCTCTATTCACCCACCCCCAATACACGAACTTTCTGTTTCTCCTCATTTTTCTATAAGTAATTGTAGACACTAGGGTAAATAAGACCTTATCATGAATACCTTTTTCTCTCTCTGTAAACAGGGGTGAGTACATAGAAAAAACTGTGAATAATCTGGGACGCCTGAGTGGCTCAGTTGGTTAAGCAGCTGCCTTCGGCTCAGGTCATGATCCCAGTGTCCTGGGATCGAGTCCCACATCGGGCTCCTTGCTCAGCAGAGAGCCTGCTTCTCCCTCTGCCTCTGCCTGCCATTCTGTCTGCCTGTGCTTGCTCTCTCTCCCTCTCTCTCTCTCTGACAAATAAATAAATAAAAAAAATCTTTAAAAAAAAAACAAAACTGTGAATAATCAGAAAATTCTCAAAAAAGAGGAGACTTTAAACAAGAACAGCAAAGACAAATCAGTACAGTAGTCCTATATAATACCGGGTATAAAGAAAGACTAACAGCAAGGTACAGGACAATTAATTAATCAAAAGCTCCAAAAGACAAGCTGATAACCAGGTTTGACCACAGATATGCTGGATGATGAACAACACTGAGGGATGCTATTAATTATAATTAATTTGTAATGAAACAAAATAGTAAATCAGAACTTGGTAGACATGAGGTCTGAGAAGAAGAGTGCAGGGGGCAAGCTGGAGGTGGCAAAGGAAAAAGCAAACCTTATCTCTAATATCACAAAGAAGCCAAATACAACAGCTAATAGCAGACTCACTGTCAAGTGGGAATAGCGTCTCCAACCTTATTCATAAGTAAGACTAGGGATAAACAGTTCATGTGGTCCAATTTGATTTGGTGTTAATAATTTGGACAGAGCCTGGAAATGCTAACACTGCTTAGCTCCAGATTACCAGCCAGCATTCAAGTTAGCGAAGATTTGATCCAAGAGGCTACCATTAATGACTGAAGTTCCAATGGCCTCACACGATAGGAGAGGGTAAATAATTATGAGCTTTTGCTGTAGACAAAAGTACAAAATGTCTCACAGTTTCACAAGCCTGACAATGGGACTGCCAGTCTCCAAGCTGACTAGCTCCTGACAACCTTATGGTCTCTATCCTACCAAAACCTGCTCTCTGGCAGGTATTTTAAAACACATTCATATTTTAAAACACACCAGGTTACAACAGCACTTGAATTATAACAAGGATCTAAACTTAAACTATTTTTATTTGAAAGGAAAAACAGATATTTAAGAAACTAGTGGGGTTTCCAACAATGAACTAACGAGACACCTTGAAGATTATGGGACTCATTGGAAAGGCCAAGGACTATTTAATTATAAAGTTAATCAGTAATTTATTACACTTCAGAACATAGCAAAGGAAGATTATTGTACTTATTTACCAGACTCTTCAGTGTCCTTTTAAAATGCCACAGTGACTATATAAGTTGAGGAGGGCAGTTAGGAAAATTCAAATCCTCATTTTATCATTTGTACCAAACATCCACACCTTCAGAACTATGAAAGAAGAGATGGTGAAGGAGTAGGAAGAGAAGGTAGAGATGGACAGCGGAAGAGATAGGTTGAGTGACTGGACAAATAAAAGGCAAGTTAAAGAGCTAGAACCAGAATCCTGGTTTACCAACTTCAAGACCCTGCTCTTTTAGCTCTATATCAGTATTTCTCAAATGTAGGCAATTTTGTCCCCTACTCAATATCTGACAATGTCTGGAGACATTTTTGGTTGTCACACTTGTGAGAAAAGGGACTGCTACTGGGTAGAGGCCAGGGATACTGCTAAACAATCTACAATACCAGGATAATCACCCACAACAGATATTATCTTGTTCAACAGTCAATACTTCCAAAGGCAGAGAAAGCCTAATCTATATCACCCAATTTTCCAGAGATGAAACTTAAAGTCTCCAAGGAAGGTATATGGTTTCCTATGGAATGCTTTGGTGCTAGATCAATTAATGGACCAAAGGAAACACTACTGTTAAACAATAAGCCTGAAAAGACCAAGACCATACATGTATCAATCTAAAAGCAAGACACACATGACCAGAACTTCCGTGGCAATAAGGAGCAGAAAGTTATTCATCAACCATAACAATGTCAATATAATGATACACCAGGAAATCTAAATTATTTAAGGCAAGATGGTCTTTTTTTTTTTTTTTTTTTTAAACCAGAAAAAAAAATTTGGAAAGAAACACCAACAATCCCTAACAAGAAAAACTCAAAAAAAGAAAAAAAAAAAAAAAAAAAAAAAAAAAAAGACTGTAAAAACAATGACATTTACATCTCAGGTTACTGGACAATAAAACTTGTTTTTAAAACAAGAATACATATTGCTTATTTTAATAACATATTTTAATAAAAAGCATAGTACAGGCCAAGAAAGTTATTTTTATTCTGAACTTCTTTTTAAATGACTGGTAGATTGGATATACCTATCACTGCTGCATCATGCTCCAAATCAAACTAAAATACTTACAAACTGGTAATAACACCCAGTATATCAACAGTGTAAATGATTTACAGACACGACTGACAGCAAACTGAATATACCACCCCCAATCAAAAATAAACAAAAGGAATTAAACAAACAGATTACATAACCATTAGGATGGCTACTATTTAAAAAAAAAGAGAAAATGACAAGTTTATGGAGGTTCCTCAAAAAATTAAACACAGAACTATCATATGATACAGCAATTCTGCTTCTGGGTATATATCCAAAAGAACTGAAACCAGTCTCTCAAGGAGATATTTAGACACCAATGTTCAAAGCACCATTCTTAACAACAGTTAAGAAGGCAACCCAAATGCCCATGAACAGATGAACAAATAAAACACGGTATACACACACAATGGAACACTATTCATCCTTAAAAAAGAAGGAAACTTTGACACATACTACAACAAGGATGAAACTTAAAGACATTATGCTAAGTGAATTAAGCCAGTCACAAAAATACAAATACTATTTAATGCTACTTATATGAGGTATCTAGAATAGTCAAATTCACAGAAACAAAGTAAAATAGTGATTGACAGAGGCTAGGGGGAAGAAAGAAATGGGAGAGTTGCTTAAAGTTTATAGTTTAAATTATATAGTTCAAAGTTTAAAACTTTAAAGTTTAAAGTATATAGTTTCAGTTTGTAAGATAAAAATTCTGGAGATTGTATAACAATGCAAACAAACAACATTACTCAACTTGAAAATGTTTAAGATGGTAAATGTTATGTTATGTGTATTTTACAACTAAAAATTTTTTAAACGTACAGATTAATGTGACATATATACAAGACTAAGCAACTAACAATAACACCGAGCAAAATGTTAAAGAAAACACAGATCTTTTTAATCCCCTATATCCTTTTCCAATGACTTTCTAACCTCCTTTACTGGGTCTCACACTTATCCCCACAAATGAGTTAAAGATGCTACATGCTCCATCCTGATTATGCAGTACCCCTCAATTTCCTAAAACAGTAATTAAAACTCTAAAATAATTAATCAACCCAAAAGTTTTAAAATCCACCTGTAAGGACAATGGTAAATGTAAGTATTCCACAGAAATTATGCACCAACCATAGGCTTTCTGCCTTGAGCTGCTGAACTTATAAAAATATATCAAAGAAGTTATAAGATAACCAAAATTATTTTAAAAACCTAACTTCTCACTGGCTGCACTTATACACGAGTTAAAAATCAAGACAATTTTGCTAAATAAAATCATCTTACCAAAAGCTGTGGCCACATTTCGTCATGTATGCTTCCTCAATCATATCAAAGCAGATAGGGCTAAAAAGAAAATAGAGAAGTCATTGATTTTTTTTTCAGTAGCGTGATTATAAATTGGCAAGGCTGGTAACAATATCAATGAAATCATTTATCAATACACAGCTAAGTTTTCAAACATTTATCAATAAGACAGAATTTCGGTAGAGATGAAGGTGCTTTAGGGGATTGGGGATAAAATGACAATTTGCTCAAGACAGCACTAAAAGTCATCAAGTTCTAAGATGAATTAAATGAGTAAATTAAAATGGCCCCAATGCTTTAACTCACCTATAACTTTTAATAATGCAATGCAGTCACAAGAGCCCTTAAAGTTCTACTGTCTTTTTCAACCATCCCTATACTCAAAAACACTTAATGCAAATGCTATTTTATTTCCTATCTAAAAAACCTAGTTCCTTGATTGACAAATTTACAATTCCAGTACCAATAACTCTACTATATAAAGAAGACAGTAAATTACAACTAATACTTAAAATAGTACAAATGGTATCCATTAAAATAATGACATATATTAACTCCTTTAATCTTTTCCACAACAAAGTGTTGATAGGTACATATTACCAGACTCATTTAATAGAGGGAAACTGAGGCACAAACATGTTAAAGTCATACATAGTTAGGAAGTAACACAACTGATTTTCAAATTTAGGTCCATGCTCTTAACCACCATTCTATACTAATTCCAGATATGGCAAGTTCAATACCAAGTCATACCAACATAGTTCTGGCCAACAAAAGGGAGTTAGTTATCAATCTCTGAGAGGCCACTATCCACCAGAAAAATACAAAGACTTAGAAAGAGATTTCCCTTTATCTTTCCTTCTGAAAACTCTGGTCTCCAGAGGTACAAAAGCCATCTCCTTTTTTTTTTTTTTTAAGATTTATTTACTTTAGAGAGAGGGGAAGAGAGAGAGAGGGAGAGAGTGAGCACACTCTTGAAGAATCAGGGGTAGGAGAGAATCCCAAAGCTGACTCCCTGCTGAGTGCGGAGCCTGATGTGGGACTTGATCCCAGGACCCTGAGATCACGGTCATGATCATGAGCAGAAATCAAGAATGGGCTGCTTATGATATGATACTATATGTGGAAAACCCAAAAGACTCCACTCCAAAACTGCTAGAACTTGCACAGGAATTCAGTAAAGTGTCACGATATAAAATCAATGCACAGAAGTCAGTTGCATTTCTTTACACCAACAACAAGACAGAAGAAAGAGAAATTAAGGAGTCAATCCCATTTACAACTGCACCCAAAACCATAAGATACCTAGAAATAAACCAAAGAGGCAAAAAAACCAAAGAGGCAAAGAATCTATACACAGAAAACTATAAAGCACTCATGAAAGAAAGTGAGGAAGACACAAAGAAATGGAAAAATGTTCATTGCTCCTGGATTGGAAGAACAAATATTGTGAAAATGTCTACGCTACCTAAAGCAATCTACACATTTAATGCAATCCCTATCAAAATCCCATCCATTTTTTTCAAAGAAATGGGACAATTAATCCTAAAATTTTTATGGAACCAGAAAAGACCTCAAATAGCCAAAGGAATATTGAAAAAGAAAGCCAGAGGTGGTGGCATCACAATTCCGGATTTCAAGCTCTATTACAAAGCTGTCATCATCAAGACAGTATGGTAGTGGCACAAAAACAGACACACAGATCAATGGAACAGAATAGAGAGCCCAGAAATAGACCCTCAACTCTACGATCAACTAATCTTCGCCAAAGCAGGAAAGAATGTCCAATGGAAAAAAGATAGCCTCTTCAACAAATGGTGTTGGGAAAATTGGACAGCCACATGCAGAAAAATGAAATTGGACCATTTCTTTCCTTACACCACACACGAAAATAGACTCAAAATGGATGAAGGACCTCAATGTGAGAAAGGAATCCATCAAAATCCTTGAGGAGACCACAGACAGAACCTCTTCGACCTCAGCCGCAGCAACTTCTTCCTAGGAACATCGCCAAAGGCAAGGGAAGCAAGGGCAAAAATGAACTATTGGGATTTCATCAAGATCAAAAGCTTTTGCACAGCAAAGGAAACAGTCAACAAAACCAAAGGACAACTGACAGAATGGGAAAAGATATTTGCAAACAACATATCAGATAAAGGGCTAGTATCCAAAATCTATAAAGAGCTTAGCAAACTCAACACCCAAAGAACAAATAATCCAATCAAGAAATGGGCAGAGGACATGAACAGACATTTTTGCAAAGAGGACATCAGATGGCCAACAGACACATGAAAAAATGCTCCACATCACTCGGCATCAGGGAAATACAAATCAAAACCACAATGAGATACCACCTCACACCAGTCAGAAAGGCTAAAATTAACAAGTCAGGAAATGACAGATGCTGGCGAGGATGCGGAGAAAGGGGAACCCTTCTACACTGTTGGTGGGAATGCAAGCTGGTGCAACTGCTCTGGAAAACAGCATGGAGGTTCCTCAAAAAGCTGAAAACAGAGCTACCCTATGACCCAGCAATTGCACTACTGGGTATTTACCCAGTATTTTACCCTAAAGATACAAACGTAGTGATAGGGTGCCTGAGTGGCTCAGTGGTTTAAGCCTCTGCCTTCGGCTCGGTTCATGATCTTGGGGTCCTGGGATCGAGTCCCGCATCGGGCTCTCTGCTCAGTGGGGAGCCTGCTTCCTCCTCTCTCTCTGCCTGCCTCTCTGCCTACCTGTGATCTCTGTCTGTCAAATAAATAAATAAAATCTTAAAAAAAAAAAAAAAGATACAAACGTAGTGATCCGAAGGGGCACATGCTCCCGAATGTTTACAGCAGCAATGTCCACAATAGTCAAACTATGGAAAGAACCTAGACGTCCATCAACAGATGAATGGATAAAGAAGATGTGGTATACACACACACACACACACACACACACACATACACACAAAGGAATACTATGCAGCCATCAAAAGAAATGAAATCTTGCCATTTGCGACGACGTGGATGGAACTAGAGGGTATCATGCTTAGCGAAATAAGTCAATTGGAGAAAGACAACTATCATATGATCTCCCTGATATGAGGAAGTGGAGATGCAACATGGGGGGTTTGGGGGGTAGGAAAAGAATAAATGAAACAAGATGGGATCGGGAGGGAGACAAACCATAAGAGACTCTTAATCTCAAAGAACAAACTGAGGGTTGCTGGGGGGAGGGGGGTCGGGAGAGGGTGGTGGGGTTATGGACATTGGGGGGGGGGGGGGGGCTGGGGGGAGTGCGGGGAAGGGTATAAACCTGGCGATTCACAGACCTGTACCCCTGGGAATAAAAATACATAGTATGTTTATAAAAAATAAAAATTAAAAAAAAAAAGAATGGGCTGCTTAACCAATTGAGCCACCCACACACCCCACAACAGCCATCTTCTGACCAAAAAGACAAAAAAAATATAAGCTAGGAAGATAGGATACTGGTTCCTTGATGACATCCATGGGCAGTTGCATCAGCTATGGACTGCCTACCCCTGGAATTCACATTACATGAGCAAAGTAAATTCTCACTTGTTTAAGGCAGTATTCATCAAGTTTTCTGTTACTGGCATACATATCCAATCCTTACTGATGATACATGATACACTTAAATTATAAAATGAAAATTTACCTACTTCTTCAAGAAAAATGTCCTGGGCATAAATATTATCTCAGAATGTGAAATAATTTTTTAAAAAGTTATAAAATCCCAATGTCGCACAAGCTCAGAGTTTCACCACATACGGTGTTGGCTTAGACTGTATTGGTTTTGTCAGCCTTTACTCTGCTGGATTGAGAAAAAAAGAGGTCTCCTCAATGTAGAGATTTGGTAATTTCTCTTCTGAAACAAATCCTGCCTAATGGAGTTCAGAAAGCAAGGCTGGAGGCCCCTCCTAAGAGTATGTGGATGTGCTGAGCTCTGTAGGCTTCTCTGTGATCCCAGACTGTGGTTTTAAGGTGCTGAAGAACAGATCTGGGAGGGACAGATTGTACTTCACAGGTACAGTTCGTCACTGGGTGCTCAGGCAGATGTCTTAAGACTCAAAACCCAGAGTGGAAGCAACATTTACACCCCCCCCCATTTTTTACAGATTTTATTTTTAGAGCAGTTTTAGATTTACGACGAAATTGAAACGAAGATACAGAGGTTTCCCACATTATTTGCTGCACCAAACACATGCATGGCTTTTGCCATTATCAAAATCATTCACCAGAATGGTACACTATTTTTCCCCCAAGGATGAATTTACACTGACACACCACAATCACCAAGTTCACAATTTACCTTAAGGTTCACTCTTCATGTTGTACATTCTGTGGGTTTGAACAAAAGTACAGTGACATATATTCATCATTATAATCTAAAGATTATTTTTCACTGCCCTAAAAATTCTCTTTGCTCTGCCTACTCATCTCTCTCTCCTCACCCACAACCACTGATCTTTTTGTGTCTCCATAGTTTTGTCTATTCCAGAATGTGTAAGCATCCGAGGGCAGGCTTCTATGAATACATTAGCTTTCAACTCCTATGTGTACCAACAGGTACCAACAAAAATTGTATGGTATGTTTAGTCTTGTATGTTTATTTATGCTTCTCTAAAATACTTTTTTTTTAAAGATTTTTTTTTTAAAGATTTTATTTATTTATTTGACAGAGAGAGATCACAAGCAGGCAGAGAGGCAGGCAGAGAGAGAGGAGGAAGCAGGCTCCCTGCTGAGCAGAGAGCCCAATGTGGGACTTGATCCCAGGACCCTGGGATCATAACCTAAGGTGAAGGCAGAGGCTTTACCACTGAGCCACCCAGGTGCCCCTAAAATACTCTTAGACCTAAACAACTCTTACCATAATCACTGCTGTTTAAAAAAAATGCACCTGCATAGATTTAAAATTGTCCTACAAAATTCTCATTCTTTGAAGCCGTTTCTGAATGATTTCTGACTAAGTCACTGATACCTACATTTTTCCACACAACATTCTCTATTACTTTAGTGAAGTAACATTTATTAAGAGAATCCATGACAGGGGCGCCTGGGTGGCTCAGTGGGTTAAGCCTCTCTGCCTTTGGCTCAGGTGATGATCTCAGGGTCCTGGAATCGAGCCCCACATCGGGCTCTCTGCTCAACAAGGAGCCTGCTTCCCCCACCTCTCTCTCTCTGCCTGCCTCTCCCTACTTGTGATCTCTCTCTCTCTCTCTCTCTGTCAAATAAATAAATAAAATCTTTAGGAAAAAAAAGAGAGAGAGAAAATCCATGACAGAACTAAATGTTATTGGTAGTGGGATCTTAAACCAGGTTTACATGTAGCCAGCTAACCTACACCTGACTCCAGCTTTAGGAATGTTGCTGAACATGTCTAATATACCTCATCCCAGAACCTCCTCCACCCTTCACACCCACATACAAATATTTAGTTCATAGGGAAGAAAATGATAATTCACAATTGTCTCAGAGACTTTCTTCCAGTCTGCAGAAATCTATGTTCAAGTTTTGAGGCAGGCCTTTTCTGTGTTTACACACCTACATGAAGTGACTACATGAAGCTACATCCAACTGCAACCTAGCAAACGGGATTTTTTAAAAAATCCCCATCTTCTATAAAACATCTAATTTTCAGGTATGTCAAAATATAAAAGAAGAAAAAAAAAAGCTCAATTTAGAATCAAAGAACTAAGACAAAGTAAAACAAAGCAAGAGAGGAGCCTGAGATGGGGCAAAGGATAATGTAAAACACACACAATCAGCTCACTCTTCACTTGTAAAAATTCAACTGCAATCAGACTCACCCTATTGCTATATACACCTGGAAAACTCGAGAGGGTGGAGGGATAAATGAAAACCTGCTTTCAGACACTGGACACCAAACAGCACAGTACTGAGATCTTTGAGGGAAAGAATTCTAGAAATCCACACAGGGCTCTCAAGTCTGTTGCTGAATACTAGTCATATGTGCCCAGGGCAAAAACTCTACAAGATCAGTTAAAAATGACCAGGAAGGTATAAAATGCAGGGCATTCAATAGAACACCAGAAGAGTCATTAGTAGTGGAGCTAAACTAGATCTAGAAAAATTGCTCATCAGCCACCCTCAAAAAAAAAAAAAAAAAAAATTTATAACTACACTGAACTTACAATTTTCTCAAAATAAAAGGTTTAATTACAAAAAACTTAACTTAGTTAAAAAATATAATACTCAAAAGGATCAAACTGATCTGCAAGGAACTTCACTTCCTGCTAGTACAAAACCCAAAACTCTGAAAGGAAGAAAACAAAACCCAGCATTCAGTAAATGCAAGTTTATAGTGTCCACTACCCAATTAAAAAAATTACTAGCCATGTGAAATTGCAGGAAAATGTGACCCATAAATGGGAGGAAACCCAGTCAACAGGAACAAAAAGATATACACTGAAATTAGCAGAAAAGATTTCAAAACATATATTACAAATATGCTCAATGATTTACAGGACCATGAAAGTATAATGAGGAAAACAGAAGACATACAAAGAACCATTTAAAACTCTTAAGAGCTGGTGCTCGCTTCAGCAGCACATACAATAACTCTTAGAGCTGAAAAATACAGTACATGAAAATACAGCAAAAGACATGAACTTATAAGAGAAAGTAAAATGTAATTCCGAGAAATTTTTAAAAACACATCAAAAACAAAGCATTACTTCCATGGGCTCATCAATACATGAAACACAAGTTAAGGAAAGAAGGTGCGAATGTGAAGATAGGTCAACGGACATTATCTAAATTAAAACACAAAAAGAAAAAAAAAAGAGAAGACAAAGCATCTAAGAGTTCTTGTGAAGATATTTCCATACCCACCGTCGAAGACTTAAGGCAAATATTATACTGCACAAATCTAAGCTTGTCGGGCGCCTGGGTGGCTCAGTGGGTTGGGCCGCTGCCTTCGGCTCAGGTCATGATCTCAGGGTCCTGGTATCGAGTCCCGCATCGGGCTCTCTGCTCAGCAGGGAGCCTGCTTCCCTTCCTCTCTCTCTGCCTGCCTCTCTGCCTACTTGTGATCTCTCTCTATCAAATAAATAAATAAAATCTTTAAAAAAAAAAAAAAAACAACAACCTAAGCTTGCCAAAAGATCTATTCCATGTCATTTAACTGCATTCAGAAACCAACATGACAAAACAGATACAGAAAATTATTTTTTAAATATCACTATTTTGAATTAATAAAGGACACATCTCAGTTAAGCAAGGGCCATATCACAATCAGTTTGAGTCTCGGAGGCCATATTTGTAATCTCCCTAACATTTGTACACATTGTCTACTTCAAAAACAGCTTCCAAACTTATTGAATAGTACAAAGTATAATCTCAAAATACTTCAATAAAATAATAAGTACCTTGTTCAATCCGTGTATATCTTGGTACAGACACTAATTCCATTACACTGCAACAAACTGTTTCAACTGTCTCATGGTAGTTCTGGTTATAACTAACCAAGCATTCAAATCTTTCAAAGGTTAAGTACTAAAAATAAAACATTACCAAGATCATCAGAGCAAGGTACAATCCAAAGTCATTCAGAAAAATAAAGAGTAGTTATATCTTATCTATACAAGACTAAAGAGGGATACCTGGGTGGCTCAGTAGGTTAAGTGTCTGCCTTCGGCCCAGGTCATGATCCCAGGGTACTGGAGTGAAGGGATCTCTCGTTGGGCTCCCTGCTCAGCAGGGAGTTTGCTTGTGCCTCTCCCTGTGCCCTGCTCATGCGCATGCGCTCTCTCTCTCCCTGTCTCTCTCTTTCTTAAATAAATAAATAAAATCTTTTAAAAAAAAAATAACATAAACAAGACCAAAGAACCACTTTGATATTTTGGCACCAAATGACAAACCCTAGCAATTACTAGATTCTTTTCAGTAATCTTATAATTTACAATATCTCAAAATGTCCAAAACTTGAAATTTCTCTAGCTTCCTCTTCCCCCTTACACCAGCTGCCATGCAAGCAACCCCAAGCCATCCTCCATTTTCAACTGGCCCCAAAGAATTTCCTTGAAAGACAAGGAAATGGGTGAAAAGGAAAAAATAAACCTCAAATCCTCCTTTTACACCAACACTGATAACAATCTTCCAGGCAGCAGCTCAGTTCCAGCCTCTGCCCCATCATCACACTCCTTCCTACTTTCTTTTTTTTTTTTAAGATTTATTTATTTATTTGACAGAGAGCGAGAGAGAGATCACACGTAGGCAGAGAGGCAGGCCGGGGGGGGGGCTGTCAGTGGGGAGAAGGCCCGCCGAGCAGAGAGCTCAATGCAGGGGCCCAATCCCAGGACCCTGAGACCATGACCCGAGCCAAAGGCAGAGGCTTAACCCACTGAGCCACCCAGGCACCCCTCCTTCCTACTTTCATTTGATAAGATAAAATGTCCTAAAAATAAACTTAAGTTGTTTTTCAAAAGTAGAGAGTAAATTTATCTGGTATTTTGTATAATGGTTTCTCCCTAAACTATCTCCATTAAGACTTATGTTTAACATTGTATTAAGTCACATATTCCATAAATAAAGTCAGATAAAGTAAGGAAGAAAAGGAATAGAAGGCAAACTTTGTAGACTTTGTAATTTCATTGTAATTTGTAATTTAATAAGGGAATTTTTTTTTAAAGGGGGTAAAGGGCTCCTGGCTAGCTCAGTCAGAAGAGCACTCAACTCTCCATCTCAAGGTCATGAGTTTCAAGACCCACACTGCACATAGAGATTACTTAAGTGAATAAATAAATATATGAAAACTTGTAATTTTTTTTTTAAAAATAGGGGTACCTGGGTGGCTCAGTCGTTAAGTGTCTGTCTTCAACTCAGGTCATGATCCCAGGGTCCTGGGATTGAGCCCCACATCGGAGCTTCCTGCTCAGTGGGAAGCCTGCTTCTCCCTCTCCCACACCCCCTGCTTGTGTTCCCTCTCTAGCTATATCTCTCTCTGTCAAATAAATAAAATCTTTAAAAAGGAGACAAGGGAGACTCAAAATAGCTATGTGCTAGCTTCAGGAACAGAGATTTTGAAAGGATAAGAGACTACAATGGGCCAGCTAAGAAAGGACACCATGATTAATACAAGTAATAGTCATGAAAAGATAAGCAGGGGAAACAATCTCTGGTATTTATGGTAGGAAAAAAAAACAAAAAAGAGGTAGCTTAGATCAGGAAACCAAATATGGCCAAGAAATGTCACTACTTATTCCTCCAGCATGAAAATTACCCAATACACTCTCAATCTTGACCTGGATCTAGTTCTATTCACACATTCCAGGGTTCCTCTTTAAACAGAACATCAATTCTAACTATCATCGAAGGCTTGGAATTGGGAGAATTTTAATTAAGTCTGTGTACATTTAAGAAAGGTGCAGCAATTAAGAGAATTATCTCATGGCAAACACCAGGACTAGGCCTCAAAGGATCTAGAGGGTTGGATTCAAGGTGGATCTACAGACTTCAGCACAGCAGTATGGAATACAGGTCTTGCTAGTGTTCTACCATTAATGTGACTTAACTTCCTTTTTCTGCTTCTCAAGGATATCGACTTACAATATACAGTCTTTCCAATACCAATACTACAAAGACGTTAATTAAAATAGTCCAATTCGGGTGTTTATTTATTTCAAATTCCTAAGACAGAAAATATAATTGGTCCAAAACTATCTTTTCAAACCAATTCCAAGATGATGTAATTACTAAATTTTAGTCACACTTCAGAAAAGCACCCATCACAGGTCAATCAATGAGAAGACATCAAGTTCACACAAAAGAAAAACACAGATCCCTAAATGAGAGGTCACAGACAGAAATTTCTATTATAAGGAAGGAGGGATAGGGAGGTTCTATAGATCATACGTGTCATTAGATAACACCCTTGTCCCATTATCCAGGGTCTGTAAAAGCAATCTCTAAACTGCATGGAAGATGGGTCCTTTGTATCCCTATATGGAATTTCTAAAGTAACTTTCTTTAAAAAGTGTTTTAGTGGTTAAAGGGATGCCTGGATGGTTTAGTTGGTTAAGGGTCTGATTTCAATTCAGGTCATGATCTCAGGGTCCTGGGATGGAGCCCCACATCCTTGTCCTTGGGCTCCACACTGAGCAAGGAATCTGCTTATCCCTTTCCCTCTCCCCCTGTTAGTGATCCATCTCTCTCTCAAATAAATAAAATCTTTAAAAAAGAATTGTTTTGGGGCGCCTGGGTGGCTCAGTGGGTTGAGGCCTCTGCCTTTGGCTCGGGTCATGATCTCAGGGCCCTGGGATCGAGCCCCGCGTCGGGCTCTCTGCTCAGCAGGGAGCCTGCTTCCTCCTCTCTTTCTGCCTGCCTCTCTGCCTACTTGTGATCTCTCTCTCTCTCTGTCAAATAAATAAATAAAATAAAATCTTAAAAAAAAAAAAAAAGAATTGTTTTAAGGGCATGTGGCTAATTAAATGACTGCCTTCAGCTCAAGTCATGATCCGAGTCCTGGGATAGAGGCCACATTGGCTCCCTGCTCAGTGGGCAGCCTGCTTCTCCCTCTCCCTCAGCCTGCTGCTCCTACTTGTGCGGTCAAATAAATAAATAAAATCTTTAAAAAAAAAAAAAAAGTTAAAAAAAATTGTTTTAGTGGTTAACTTTTATTTTATAAATACAGTACTGAATATAAAGTATAATCCCAATTTGCCTTCTGTTCTTGAACTAAAAACGCAAACACTGTAATATAAATAACACATACCTCTACAGAAAACACATTCAACCAAAATGTGAAAGAAAATCTGGACCATGTCTTTGGTCTGAACTCTACTTTGGCTACAGAGAAGTATACTATTAATTGACCCAAGTTTATTACTGAGAATCAAAACACCACCTTTAAAAAGTAGTAATAGCCAATAAGTCCATAAAAAGATGTTCAACATCACTAGTCAATACGGGAAAATAAATCAAAGCCACAATGAGATATTGTACATGCACTACACTGACTATAATTTAAAAAAATAAAAAGGGGCCTGGGTGGCTCAGCCGTTAAGTGTCTGCCTTTGGCTCAGGTCATGATCCCAGGGTCCCAGGATGGAGCCCCACATCAGGCTCCCTGCTCAGCGGGAAGCCTGCTTCTCCATCTCACACTCCTCTTGCTTGTGTTCCCTCTCACACTGCCTCTCTCTCTGTCCAATAAATAAAATCTTAAGGAAAAAAAAGTGAGGATGCAGAGAAATTTAAATCCTTGTACACAACTGGCAGGAATATAAAATAGTGCAGCCTCTGGGGAAAAGAGTTTGGCAGTCAAAAGGTTAAATACACAATTACCATATGAGTTCAGCCAATTACACTCCTAGGTAAATACTACAGAGCCTGGAGAACATTATATTCAAACAAAAACTTCTACACAAATGTTTATGAGAACATTATTCATAATAAATAAAAAATGGAAACAATCCAAATGTCCATCATCTGATGAGTGGATAAAAGAAACATGGTCGATCACTAAAATGGAGTATTATTCAGCCATAAAAAGTGATACACACTATAACACAGATTAACCTTAAAAACATTATGCTAAGTGAAATAACCCAGACACAAAAGATCCCATATTGTACGATTCCATTCACATGAAATGTCCAGAATAGGCAAATCTATAGAGACAGAGAGCAAATTAGGGGTTGCCAAGGAAGAAAAGGGCAGTGACTATTTAATGAGAATAGGGTTTCCTCTTGGAGTGATGAACATGTTCTGGAATAGATAGTGGTGATGGTTGCACAATACTGGCAATGTACTAAAAAACACTGAATTGGTTTGAATGGTGAATTTTAAAATTCACCATAAAGTGGTGAATTTTACGAGGTATGAAATCTACCCTAGTTTTTTAATATAAGGAATAGAGAATTTGTATTTCCAGCCACAAGGGCGTGGAAATACAAATACAAATACAAAGTCTACAGAATGAAAGCAGACTATTGCAAAATTCTTACATTGTATATGAAATGATGTAACATTATTTGAAGGCAGAGCATGAAAAGCTAAAAATGAGTATTGTAAACCCTAAAGAACTCCCTGGCCAAACACACACACACTCTCACTCTACACAACTATCACTAGTAACTCAATAGTGGAAATAAAATAGAAATCTTAAAAATATCCAATTAGGGCACCTGGGTGGCTCAATGGGTTAAGCCGCTGCCTTCGGCTCAGGTCATGATCTCAGGGTCCTGGGATCAAGTCCCGCATCGGGCTCTCTGCTCAGCAGGGAGCCTGCTTCCCTTCCTCTCTCTCTGCCTGCCTCTCTGCCTACTTGTGATCTCTGTCAAATAAATAAATAAAATCTTAAAAAAAAAAATCCAATTAATCCAAAAGAAGGAAAGATAAAAAAAGAGACAAAAACCAAATGGAAAAGAAAAATAGAAAACAAAGAGCAAGCAAGACATACACATAAAACCAAAAACATCATAACAATGTTAAAATATAAACAGTTTAGGGGTACATGGATGGCTCAGTCAGTTAAGCATCTAACTCTTAATTTCACTCTCTCTCTCTCTCTCTCTCAAATAAATCTTTATTTTTTTTATTTGAGAGAGACAGGTCACGCAGGGGGAGGGGCAGAGGGAGGTGCAAAGGGAGGGACAGTGGGAGGGGCAGAGGGAAAAGCTCTCCCCTGAGCAGGGAGCCCAACGCAGAACTCAATCCCAGGACCCCAGGATCATGACCTGAACAGACATCAGGTGCTTAACTGACGGAGTCACCCAGGCACCCCAGTAAATAAATCTTTAAAATACTACACACACACAACACACACACACAGACACACACAGCCTAACCAATCCATTTAATAGGCAAACCATCTTATTAAATTAAAAAGGAAGCTATCTATAAGAAACTTACCTTTTTTTTTTTTTTTTGAGATTTTATCTATTTGACAGAGAGATACAGTAAGAGAGGAAAAACAAGCAGGTGGAGTGGATGAAGGAGAAGCAGACTCCTCACAGAGCAGGGAGCCCAAAGCAAGGCTCGATCCCAGGACACCAGGATCATGACCCAAGCCGAAAACAGATGCTCAACAACTGAGCCACTCAGGCACCCCAAGAAACCTACTTTAATTAAGACAGATATAAAAAAGTGAAGGACAGGGATGCCTGGGTGGCTCAGTTGGTTGGACGACTGCCTTCGGCTCAGGTCATGATCCTGGAGTCCCGGGATCGAGTCCCGCATTGGGCTCCCAGCTCCACGGGGAGTCTGCTTCTCTCTCTGACCTTCTCCTCACTCATGTTCTCTCTCACTGTCTCTCTCTCAAATAAATAAATAAAATCTTTAAAAAAAAAAAAAGTGAAGGACAAAAAAAAAAAAAACCATGCCAAGTAAACACTTACAAAAAGAAAGGTGGAAAGGCTATATTAACATCAGACTAATTAGATTTTACAAAAATATTATCAGGAATAAAGAGAGACATTTAAAATAATAAATCAATTCACCACCTCTAAATGTGTGTGCCCTACTAACAAAACTTCAAAATACATAAAGTAAAAGCTGACAAAATTAATGAAGACACAGCCAAATCCACAATTATGGTTGGAATGGTTAAAGATTTTAACATGCTTCTTTCAGGAATTAGTAAAACAGGTATATAGAAAATTAATGGAGCACATAGAATGTAATACCATCCTGACTATTTGACATTTATAGAATATTCCAGACAACACAGAGCAAAATACTAATTTTTTTCAAGTGCATATAGAACATTAACGAAGATAAAGCTTATGGTAGACCATTAAACAAGTCTCAATAAATTTAAAAGGACTGAATTCAGGGGCAACCGGGTGGCTGAGATAGTTAACCCACTGCCTTCGGCTCAG
This sequence comes from Enhydra lutris kenyoni, assembly GCF_002288905.1. Classification (NCBI taxonomy): domain Eukaryota; kingdom Metazoa; phylum Chordata; class Mammalia; order Carnivora; family Mustelidae; genus Enhydra; species Enhydra lutris. The sequence continues at coordinate 26,248,505 of NW_019154108.1, read as the reverse complement.
GTCACAATCTCCAGGTCCTGGTATCAATTGAGCCCCACGTTGGGCTCCCAGCTCAAGGGGAAGTCTGTTTCTCCCTCTCCCTCTGCCTCTCCCCCTGCCTATACTCTCTCTGTCTCTCTTCTGAAAAAAAGGACTGACTTCATACAAATCATATTCCCTGAACAAAGCTGAAGTATATTAAAAATCAATAACACAATATCCAGAAAATTCTGAGAAATTAAACAACATATTTCTAAATAACCCACAGTTTAAACAAGAAATCACAATGGAAATGACAAAGTATTTGAACTGAATGAAAATTAAAAGACACCACTAATGTGAGGATTAGAAAAGAAGGCCAAATCAATTATCTAAGCTTCCATATTCAGAAACGAAAAAAAAAGATGAAATTCAAAATAGAAGCAAAGAAATAATAAAAATGAACCTGAAAATTAGTGAAATGGAAAATGGACAAACTATATAGAAAACCAAAATATCAAAACAAATAATCTGAAAGGATTAGTAAAACTGATAACCCTCTAAACTGTTCAAGAAAAAAAGAGAAAACACAAATTACCACTATCAGGAATGAAAGAAGCAACAACCCTTCCAATCCCATAAGCATTAAGAGTATAAGAAAATACTATGAACTTTATGTTGTAAGTTCAATAACTTGTGCGAAATGGACAAATCCCTTAGCAGACAAACTACCAAACCTTACTCAAGAAATAAAGAACAAGAATAGCCCTTTATCTATTAAAGAAACTATAGTAAATAAAACCCTCCCACAAAAACTTTGGCTTCACTGGTGAATTCTACCAAACACTTAAGGAACAAACATATTAATTCCATACAAACTCATTCAGAAAATAAACGAGAGAACATTTATCATTCCCCCTTTAGAAAGGGGATTACCAGCATTCCCCTGTGTGACGGGCTGAACTGTGTTTCCCCCAAATTCATATGTTGAAATCCCAGCCCTCCAGTACTCCAATTTTGACTATATTTGGAAACTGGGCCTTAGAGGTAATTAAGGTAAAATGAAATCACATATTGGGCCCTAGTCCAATGACTCGTGTCCTTATAAGAAGAAATTAGAATACAGACAACACAAAGATCACAACGTGACCATGTGAAGACGCATCAAGAAAGTAGTGGTCATCTGTAAGCCAAGGAGGAACACAAACCTGTCGATACCTTGACCTTGGACTACTAACCTCTAAAACTATAAGAAAACAAATTTCTGTTATTTAAGCTACCCAGTCTGCTCATTACAGTATGGCAAACCTAGCACTAATACACCTGATACCAAAACCAAACCATACACACACACACACACACACACACATATACACACACACACACACTATATATATACACATATATACACACACAAACATATATATAAGTATATATATGTACACACACATACATATATTTTTATAAGAAAACCATACACCAGTATTACTCATGAAAATATAAAACAATCCCTTTAAAAAATTAATGAATGGGGCATAAAAAAGGAAGTAAAACTGGAAATTGGAAAAAAAGTAAAACTGTCTTGATTTGCAGATGACATGATTATATTCTCAGAAAACTCCATAGATCTATCAAAAAACCATTAAAACAAGTAAATTCAACAATCACAGGATACAAGGTCAAAATACAAAAGTAAGTTTTATTTCTATATATTATCAACAATTAGAAATTGAAATTAAAATAATATTTACATCATCAAAAACATGAAATACTTAGGATTAAGTTTAACAAAATACGTGCAAGTTCCAAACACTGAAAAACTACAAAATTATAAAACACTACTAAGAGAAATTAAAGACCTAAATAATAGAAGAAATATACTACTGTCATGGTTCAAAGATTCAGTATCATTAAGATACTCTGTCTTCCCAAATTGAGTCGTAGAGTCAAAGTAACTCAAATTAAAATCCTAGCATGCTGTTTTGAAGAAATTGGTAAGTTAGTTCTAAAATCCATGTGGAAATGCAAAGGACCTAAATAACCAAAATGACTTTGAAATACAGGAACAAAGTTACATTATCTGGTATCAAGATTTACTAAAATTATACAGTAATCAGGATACTGTGGTATTCACATAAGGATAAACATACAGATCAAGAGAAAAAGACTCCAGAAAAAAACTTATACACATATGGCTAATTAATTTTTAAGAAAAGTTTCAAGAAAATTCCATGAGCAAAGATGGCCTTTTCAACAAATGGGTGCCACAATCAGTGGTTATCTAGGGAGGAAAGGAAAAATCTTCAACCCTTACCACACACGGTATATAAAAACTAACATGAAATGATCATTTATCTATCCATGAGAAAACTAAAGAAATATATAAGAAATCTATAAGAAATACATAAGAATATATAAGAAATTTATATAAATATATATAAGAAATATATAAGAAATATACTTAATATATAAGAAATATATAATAAATAAATATAAATATAATAATAAATATAAGAATATATGAAATCTATAATATATATATTACATATAATAAATAAGAAATATATAAGAAAATCTTTTGACTTCACGCTAGGCAACAAATTCTTGGATAGAACAGAAAAGTCGTAAACCATAAAAGGAACAAATGATAGACTAGACTTCAAACTTAAAACACTTGCACATCAAAAGACCCTGTTAAAAAACAAAAAGGTAAGCAACAGACTGAGAGAAAACATCACAATATATAGGACTGACAAAAGACTTGTATCCAGCATATATAAAGAACCCTCACAATTCAAGACAAGAGAAAAATGAGCAAAAGATTAGAACACATTATAAAAGAGATGCACATGAGAAAATAAGCACATGGAAATACGTTCAATGTCATCAGTCATTAAGGCAATCCAAATTATAGTGAAAAACTACTACACACCCAGTAGAATAAAATTTGAGACTTTGAAAAAAAATTGAAACACCAAATGTTGACAAGAATATGGAACTGGAACTCTTCTACATTCCTGATAGAACTGCAAAATGATAGGGTGCCTGAGTGGCTCAGTTGGTTAAGCATCTGCCGTCTGCTCAGGTCATGATCCCAGGGTCCTGGGATGGAGTCCTGCATTGGACTCCCTGCTCAAGGGGAAGTCTCCCTCTGCCCCTCCCCCTGCTCGCTCATGCTCTCTCTCTCTCTCTCTCTCTCTCCCCCTCTCTTGCTCTCACTCTTTTAAATAAATAAAATCTTTTTTAAAAAAGAAATTCCTTATTTAAAAAATGAAATGCAAAATGATAATGATACAGCCACTTTTAATAACAATTTTGTAATGTATTATAAAGTTAAACATATACTTGGCCATACAACCCAGCCAATACATGCCTAAATATTTACCCAAGAGATATGAAGGTATGTTCACATGAATACCTGAATGTAAATGTTTACAACTTTCTTCACATTGCCAAAAACTAGAAACAAAAAAAAACTCATGTTATATCCATGTAATGGAATACTACTCATCAATTAAAAGAGAAAAATTAGTGGAATATTCAATATCAAATCTGAAAAACATTATGCCAAATAAAAACAGACACAAAAGATTACCTACTGAATGACTCCCTTAATAAAAAATCCCAGGAGGGGGCCTGGGTGGCTCAGTGGGTTGAGCCGCTGCCTTCGGCTCAGGTCGTGATCTCAGAGTCCTGAGATCGAGTCCCGCATCGGGCTCTCTGCTCAGCAGGGAGCCTGCTTCCCTCTCATCTCTGCCTGCCTCTCTGTCTACTTGTGATCTCTGTCTGTCAAATAAAAAAAAAAAAAAAAAAAAAAAATCTTTAATAATAATAAAAAAAAATCCCAGGAAAGGGATGCCCGGGTGGCTCAGTAGTTAAGTGCCTTAACTCAGTAGGTTAACTCAGTAGGTTAAGTAGGTTAAGTGCTCAGTAGGTTAAGTGGTTTGACTCAGGTCATAATCCTGGGGCCCTAGGATTGAGTCCCACATCAGGCTCCCTGCTCAGCAGGGAATCTACTTCTCCCTATCCCTATGCCCCTCCCCTGCACCCACCCACCTCCACTCATCCACATCTGCCTGTGTTCTCTCTCTAATAAATAAATAAAATCTTTTTTTAAAAAATCCTAGGAAAAGCAAAATTATAGCACTAGAAAAATCACTGGTTACCTGGTGCCAAAGTGAGGATAGCAGGGTATCAGGTGTTGGCAAAAGTGAACTTTCTAGAGTGACGGGGAAAATGTTCTAGATCTTAATTAGGATGCTGGTTACACAAATGTATTCATTTTTCAAAACTCACTGAATTGAGCTACACAATTAAAAACAATGACTTCTGGGGCACCTGGGTGGCTCAGTCAGTTAAGCACCTGCCTTTGGCTCAGGTAATGATCTTGGGGTCCTGGGATCGAGCCCCAAGTCAGGTTTCCTGCTCATCAGGGAGCCTGCTTCTGCCTCTCCCTCTGTCTCCCCACCCCAACCCCCGCTGTTGCTCTCTCTCAAATAAATAAAATCTTCCTCTCTACCTTCATTTCCTCATCTATAAAATGGAAATGATAAAAGTATCTGTATCAAACAATTATCATGAAGATTGAAGAGCTAATGTTAAACCATCAGAATAGTGCCTGGCAAATAATAACATCTTATAGTAGAGCATGTATTTTACTAGGAGTATGTATACCAAGCCAATAGGTTAGTACAGCACATTCACTTTGGAGTGAACATGGCATTTATTGAGTTTCAAGTATCTAAAAAAGAGTCCCAAAAATAGTTATCTGTAATTTTCACTTAACCCACTTTGTCTCATTACCTCTATTAAAGCCAAAATGCCCATCCTTGAACTAATACTGAGGCCAGAGAATTCTAATACATGACTTGGTCCTGGTATCACGTGTTCCAACTCTGAATTTAGGGAAGAGCTCCCACACCAAACCACATAGACCAGGAAGAGAGGCGGATGGACTTCCATAAGTTAATACCAGAATTACAATGAACAAGAAATCAGACCACCTATTACAACCCACCTTCCTCTCTATGTAGAAACAGAGACAAAATCAGTTCATGAAACTTAATTATGAAAAATGAAAGAGTAATTAACTTATATATGAAGATATGAAGAGAAAACATGTTACTCTCAATGAAACGTTAGTTGAGATGGTAGGAACCTACACACCAAGAACCTGCCACATACATACATAAATAAAGAGGGCAAAGTGAAGAACAAAGATGAAGAGACACCACGTATAAAAACAAGAATTTAAGAAGCATTTTATTTTGTACAATACAAACCTTAACAGGAAAGAAAAGACTAATTGCACTGTTAAAGCCTTCCTCCCAAGCTACAGAAGCTTTGAGAAAAGGGTTGCAGGCTAAAATAATTATTTAAAACCGAAAGAAAACAACAGTAACAATATACATGTGCAAGGAGAAAAAATGAGCAACAAGGTTTAAGGCTTCAGTTACTTTAATCAGTAACAATTTTTTTAGGGGCATCTAGCTGGCTGGCACAGTCAGTAGAGCAATGACTCTTGATCTTGGGGTTGTGGATTCGAGCTCCACGTTGGATGTAGAGATTACTTAAAAAAATATTTTTAAAAAAGTTTTTAAATTAAAAAAATAGCAATTTTTAGAATATGACCAAATAAGTAATGTCAGATTATTATCAGGAAAGGTTTCTAAAAGGAAAGGGAAGCTACTAATCAATACATTCTTTAATAATGAACTACTACTGCATAGTACCTTCCTCTCAATTTACAGACCAGAATTCAAGTTGATAGTCTTTCATATCCTGCTTCATAATCTTCTCTTTCATTCGCTCTACCACTTGATTCACCTAAGTCGGCTGACAAGGATGCTGATAATCCATCATCTGATAGCCAGAAAGACCATAATGAACTGCTATGATTTTATATCATTTCCCACAGAGTATCTTTTTTGCCATCATTGTTATCCAAATGATGCACGCATTATAAAGCAAAAGATTCATCAGGTTTCAGTTTTGCAGATTCAAGGAAGTACTCGCCTGATGTTACTACAATAATAACATAATGAATTCTAAAGTTTATTTCAGTAGTTGAATATTACACTTTAAAAGCTCTTTAAGTTAGAGTTAGTCCTATTTATAAGCTCACTGTGGTTTCAAAAGGCCATCTAAATTTTCCACTTACTTTTCTGTCACAAGGAAAATTATATATCATAATTCAGTGACTTTTAAATTTTTTTCACCATGATACCCCGTAAGATATACATCATATATAAGTATGTAATAAGTAAAAGTTCAAACAAAGTTATCTTTATCATGAGAAGTTATGCGACATCTCCTATCTTATCTCACTTTTTGGTAGTTTGAAAAACACAGTAGCAACAATAATCAACAGGTTTCATCGTTAGTGCTAAATGTGGCTAATAGGTAATGGCTTCCTAGAATGTTATGCTGAGGATTACGAGACATGTGAATTCAAAAAAGTTAACACTTGCCATGGTGCTAAGAGAAGCAACAATGCCAGGATATGATACCATAATTACATGACTAAAAGTCTCTCTTCACATTAAATCCTGTGCTTCTTCAGGACAGTCTATTATTAATAGGAAGACACAAGAGAGGCAGTCACCTGTTTATGAAACAGCAGATCTATTTAATGTGGATCCTACCTATTCTGTATCAGGTAGGTGATCAGAATTAATCTTCCCATAAGGGGCTATCTACTTGAAAATACTTATTTCCACCTCAGAATAACTGAGACTTGCAGGGACAGAAAAAGTAATTTCAGGTAGCTGGAAAAGCTAATGCAGAGGCAGCAGTAATGTGCTAGAAAAAAGATGTCATTTTAGACTCATAGTTTAGTTAAATGAACACGTAAGAAAAATTAGAAAAATCTAACAAAAACTGACTTTGAATTTCAAAGATTTATTCAACCTCAAACTAAATACTACTCTCCCCTGTACTACAGATTTTCCAACTATAAAACACCGTTAGAATTATCTGCAACTTGGGGTGCCTGGGTGGCTCAGTGGGTTAAAGCCTTTGCCTTCAGCTTGGGTCATGGTCCCAGGGTCTCTGCTCCATGGTCCAGGGTCTCTCCTCAGCAGACTCTCTGCTCAGCGGGGAGACTGCTTCCCTTCCTCTCTCTCTGCCTGCCTCTTTGCCTACTGATGATCTCTGTCAAATAAATAAATAAAATCTTTAAAATATATATATATATATATGAAAGAATTATCTGCAACTTGATAATACTTTGTATGAAACAAATAGTTAAGTGAAAACCATAAATCCCCAAAATGTTCATCAATTCAGCAATTAAATATAAACTTACTTTCAAATATGACATAAGTCAAGAGAGGCCAATGTGTGTTACTGAAAATCAGGCATTTGACTTTAAGTCAACTGTTCTCAAAAAAGGGTAAAAGGGCATGTCACTACCACCTAGATAGCTTTTCCAAACTACACTGTCATTCTACCCTCCAATTCTGGTCCCTCCTCTTGATGTGGGCAAGCAAACAGGCACGAGAATGGAGGGGTTAGGGATAAAAACATTTCTTTCATGAGATTATTAAACAGTTGTTTCCCTCCAACCTACCACATTTACAAGCCACTAGGCTAGGAGGGCCTGGCTGGCTCAGTTGGTGGAGCACTCGACTCACGATCTTGGGGTTGTAAAAATCAAGCCTGCATTCGGTGTAGAGATTACCTAAAAATAAAATCTTTTGCGGCACCTGGGTTACTCTGTCAGTTAAGCATCTGCCCTTGGCTCAGGACTCCCATGGGGGCTCTCTGCTCAGCAAGGAGCCTGCTTCTCCCTCTCCCTCTGTCCCTCCCCTGCTTCTGCTCTCTGTCAAATGAATAAATAAAATCCTTAAAAAAAAAAAAAAAAAAAGGACCACTAGGCTAAATACATGTGCTTATAAATTTTCTAATTTCATACAAATAAAGCACTAAGTTGAGAACTGGGAGATCTGAATTCTCATTTTCCCCAATATCTGTCCAATCTGAAACAAAGTTACTTCTTTGTGCCTCAATGGGAATGTATTACATCAAAACTAGAAGTTATAAATAACTTCCTGGAATTGTTCTTAAGGATAAAATCTTTAAAATGTGATGAATAAGGAATTATGATAAGGAATTATCATGATAATTCCTTTACCTTCACTTAGGTATAAAAGCATAAAGTAATCTGTCCACTGTGTGACCCTGAAGTGTACAAGACAAGACCAACCACCCAGAGCCAATTAGAAATAAACGAAGAAGAGTGGGGAGCCTGGGTGGCTCAGTCGTCAAGCATCTGCCCTCAGCTCAGGTCATGATCCCAAGGTCCTGGGATTGAGCTCCATCCACATCAGGCTCCCTGCTCCTCGGGAAGCCTGCTTCTTCCTCTGCTTATATGCCCTCTCTCGATGTCTCTCTCTCTCTGTCAAATAAATAAAATCTTTAAAAAAAAAAAAAAAGAAAGAAAGAAAGAAATGAAAAGGATTCCTTGGGCCTTGACTAATCCCTATATTCAACCCCAAAAGCTTGGCCAAAGCAAATCTAGCTTGAGAATTGGGAAAACAGATTCCCATTAATGAATTCTTCTGAATATTCAACCTCACCAGAAAAAGAAATTATGGACTAATGAGATTTTTAGAAAGTGAAACATTCACAATTTTTAACTGAAGACTTTCACTGGGCATTTCCAGGTTAGGAATTGGGACAGTACACTGCAATTGTTAAAAATTACTCTACGGCCATACCACCCTGAACGCACCCGATCTCTTCTGAAATTGTTAAAAATTAGGTGACAGACAAAAATTTTAATAATCTTACCACCACCACCAGCCCCTCCTCAGAGAGGGAAAAAAATCAGTTTCAGCAGCTTATATGACTCTACGGCTTCCCAATTTCCTACAAAATGGCCAATAGTAATGCAACTCATATGGTTCCTGGCAGACAGTGTGTGCCAAATAAGTATCTGTTGAATGAATGATTGATTCCCTTATTTCTCACATCTTCTACACCATTTCAGTACACCTGTATGAATGCTGGCATATTTGTTTTCTTTTAGCCTATTAAAAATTAAAATGCAGGGCACCTGGGTGCCTCAGTGGGTTAAGCCTCTGTCTTCGGCTCAGGTCATGATCCCAGGGTCCTGGGATTGAGCCCCCCCCCAGCATCAGGCTCTCTGCACAGCAGGGAGCCTGCTTTCCCCCTCCCCCTCTACCTGCCTTTCTGCCTGCTTGTGATTTCTCTCTCTGTCAAATAAATAAATAAAATCTTTTTTAAAAATAAATAAATAGGGGTGCCTGGGTGGCTCAGTGGGTTAAAGCCTCTGCCTTAGGCTCAGGTCATGATCCCAGGGTCCTGGGATCGAGCCCCGCATCGGGCTCTCTGCTCAGTGCAGAGCCTGCTTCTCTCTCTCTCTCTCTCTGCCTGCCTCTCTGCCTACTTGTGTTCTCTGTCAAATAAATAAATAAAATCTTTAAAAAAAAAATTAAATAAATAAATAAATAAAAATTAAAATGCAAATGGTGGCTAAAAAGACAAATTCTAAAAACTCTCATTTTGTTTCATCAGCTTCTCCTTCATCATATGGTACTGTAGTGGGTATGAGCACCAACAACTCTTAGACCCACCCATAAGCTGGTTAAATTATTTATAAATAACAAACACAATTATAGCCAAGTTTCAATGCAAAATTAATTAACTGAGTCCAGAATAATGTAAGACCAAAGCAAAAATATGAACAAAGGTATTTTTACTGCAAGAACTAGAAACTCCTATAGTGCCAGCTTCTAGCCCTATCTTAATGATGCCAAGTCACATCGTCTTCAACACTGAAGTAAATCAACTTCCCCTATAATGACAGTGCAGACCAACTTCCTACTAATATCCTATCAACCATTTCCTCTACAGGAAAAGCAAAAAACCCTACCAGTTCTCACTTAGCTAAAAAGCAATTCCTTTCTCATAATCCTACCATTTGGATTGGGTTCTGGATACAAAAACAAAAAAAAAAAAAAATTAAAAATCCCAAAACACTTTCAGCAAAACAATCAACTCCATCTTTCCCTTAATATGGATAACCCATCCATGCCAAACACCAGAACTGAATACTACTGTGTATCACTGAAGATGCCAACTAGGATGACAAAATGTCTAATATCTGGGCGTTTCTCAAATCAGAAGTTCCAGTGCACTATAGACTGTTACACAAATGTCAGTTACATCTGAGACATGGATAATGTTTTAATAAATGTGGTTCCCTCTTTCAAGGCATTCAAGGACAAGTGGAATATTTTGTAAACAGACTTTATGGCTACAGTAGCCTCAACAGCAGATTTAAAAGTGGCCTACCCTTTGAAGAGGGAGGATAGTTACACACACACACACACACACGCGCGCGCGCGAGGGGATACAGACATGAAATACTACTTCTCCTTAAAGTATCCATTCCCACATCTAGAGCACCACCTACCCATACTTTCAACAAGCAAATTATGACCAACTCCATCCCTCAGCATCCCAGGAAGCTTAATCCTCTCCTTGTATCCTTTTACAAGTTTAATTCACTTCAACAAGCAATCCGGACCGAGAGGGTGCCTAATTCACCACCCAGAAAATTCAAGAGCCAACTTTCTCCTTTTATGCACAACCACTTATCGGATCTTCTTTCTCGCCCCCCTCTTAATTACTCCCTCAACTCCCCTTCCTCGCCACCAGCACGGACCTCTTTGGTACCCCCCACCACCCTTGCCTCGGGACTCCAACATTCCCCCATTCTCACCCCATCAACCACCAGCCTGAAGGTCTGCAGACACCGCCACCGCACCAACCAGACCACCCTCTCACCGGACCCCACCAGCCCAAACACGGCAAACTCCTCATTCAGGGAAGGGGAGGGCGATGCTCTTCAAACTCACCACACGAAGTCGTTGCTTTTGTCCTCGTAGGAATTGATGAGCCCGTTGCACAGGGGGGCGAGCAGAGGTCTCTTCCTGCTGCCGCTGCCGAGGCTGGAGCTGCTCCCTCCCACGCCGGCGCTGGGCCTGGCCGCGCAGCTGAGCCGAGACAGGCCCGCGGACACCGCCCCGCCGCCGCTGCCGGACACAGCGGCCGCCACCAGCACAGGCCGCGCCGGGCCCCCGAGGCCGCCCGAACCCGCGGCCTGGGCCGCTCCGCCGGACGCCGCCGCTGCCACCGCCGCGGAAGGGGGCGACGGGGAAGAGGACAAGGACGAGGAGGCGGAAGTCACCGAGGAGGCCGCCGAGGAGCCAGGGCTGGTCCCGGCGGAGCCCGACCCGGCCTGGCGGCTCCCAGACATCGTGACTCCCCCACCTCCGGCCGGGCGCTCGGAGAGGGACCGCGACCGCGACCCGCCGCCGCCTCCCTCCCCTCAGCCTCAGTGCATCCTGAGGCCGCGCGCCGCGCCGGGAGGTGGGGCTGAGGAACAATAAAGTTGATTTTTTTAAGGCGAGCCCACAGCAGCGTCCGACGGGAGGGGGCGGAGGAAACTAAGAAAGCGGAGGGGAAACCACTACCGCTGCCGAGGCCGCCACCGCCGCGGGCCCCGCCGCAGCCAACCGGGGCGCGCGGAGGGCCGGCCGTGCGCGCACGCGAGCGGCGGAAGGGGCGGGAGCGGCGGCGGAGACAACTTCGCGGGCCGCCGGGACGCGCACAGCGCGCCCCCGGTGGCGGCCTAGTAACGTTGGCCGCGCTCGTCCACAGCTGTTGTTGCTCGTGACGTACGGGGCGGGGCAGGTTGTGCTACGGGTGAAAAGGCTACAAAGAGGGGAATGAATGATAGGGTGGCGCAATGGTTTGGGAGCTGGGGCAAAGAGCGGAGTGCCGGCGAGAGGACTGCGCACGCGCTCTGGGCTTCGACCCTCGCGGCTGCCCCGGGTCTCCGGTCCACGCTCGGAGCGTCGCGGGCGCGGAGTCACCGCACCGCGCCGGCGTGGGGGCGAGCCGCATTCCTGAACGTGGAGAGGGAGCGGTCGCTGTCGCTGTCGCTTATCGCCGAGAGTCTGGTGGTGTGACCTACTGGCAGGTGCTTCCGAGCTGCGGTTTGAAGGCTTTGCAGACCAGGACGGGAGGAAAAAACCCAGGACCTCAGAGCTGTTGAAAAGAGCACTGGACTGAGAGTCAAAAAGTCTGGGCTCTGCTGTTAAACCATTCCACAGTATTGTGAGGACTAAATTAAAATGAAGTCGGTGAACAGTGCTTTGTAGATTCCGAACATTGTAGCAAATGTTACCAATTTGATTGGTTCGACCATGCTGTTTTGTATCTTGAAAAATTATTTACCAAATTAAGCATAACAATAATGGGGAAACAAATTATATTTAATCTGAACACAGCTCAGTCAGAACCTCGATTTAATGTGGATCTGATACATTTCTAGCACAAAACAAGGAAACCTGGCCGTTAATACCCCCCCAAAAATGTGCAATTTCTGGTAGTTTTTTGGAATATCAAAAATTGAATACAGATTTTCATTTTCCATTTTAAGGATCCTCAAGATTCCGGGGGATACAAATTAGAAACAACAGGGTAATTTTCGGTGCCCCTTCCAGCTCTGTCATCCTGTGGTTCCTAGAGGGAAAGATCCCAGATTTAATTCTGTCCTGTGAATTGAAGACCTTTCCCTAGGAACCTTTATCCATGCTGAAGGGACAGAACCAGGGAAGGGCCTAGATGAAGGCCCAGCAAAAAGACCTAGCCTTTCCTCTGAGCAGTGTTCCATCAAAAAGCTGTCATCCTCAACTTTGACTTTACCGCTTACCTTACTATTACCAGCTCACGTTTCTGATCAGAATATGATATAGGAATGAGCTTATCAGATCTCCAAGAATCACCCTCCTTGTGTGAACATTGCATTACCTAAACACTTAATTTCACTTTCAAGATCCATCTGAAATATGAAGCCTTAAGGACACCTCAGCAGAAATATTTACACTTCACTTGGTGCTAGGGTATTTTTTTTCTTTTTTGCACTTATAACATTGTTATTTTCCTGGTTTATGTGTGATTCTCCTCTGCTAGCTTATTAGCTTCAGCTTTGTATTCCCAACATATAATATACCTATGATAGGTGCTTATTAAATATTTCTTGACTAACGAATAAAGCAATTGGTCTCATTTTTAGTTTAATTATTTGCTTATGGTCCATTTTTCCAACTAAATTGTAAGCTCTATCAAAGACAGGACCATATTGGTTCTCATTGGGGAGTCAATAATTTCTTGATGAAGGAATGCATTAATAAGTAAGTGTAAAGAATCTGATGAATATTTATCAAGTACTTAGTATACATAGACCTACACTGGGCAAGAAAGAGATAAAGAAGTTTATAAAACATTGTTTCTGCACTCAAGAAGCTTAAGGAATAATTGAAGAACTAGAAAAATGAATACAAAGATAAGTAACACTACCAAAGAACACATACTACGTGCTTAATGAGTAAAGCAGAGAAACACCATAGGAGCAGAAACAAGAGCACTTGCTAAAGGCCAGCCGTGTGTGGCATTGGAGGAATGTTTACATCAAATTCAGATACCTGTTTTATAGGGGGGAAAGCTTATTCAGCAAAAATTCATCTGGGGACCAGACTGTGAAAGCCTTGAATCCACTTCTGGAAATAACCTACAGGCAATTGGAAACAATGAAAGCATTGCAAGGGGGTAAAATATATTCAAAGTGTTGTTTTTAAGATTAAGTTTTCACCAGATTAATCTTTCAGAAGAGGTTGGAGATTAGGACCAAAGAAACTAATTAGGAAAAAATGATGGCAGTCCAAACATAGGTGAGGAGATTCTAGATTAGTGTGATGACAAAGAAAGGGAGTATTCTGAGAAAAATACTAAAGAATCTATAGAATTAAGTTACTCTTTATAGAAGAATCTTCACCATCCCTGAGGGCATGACCCATGATCTGTCTTGTTCATTATTCTTTTCCCCAGTACTTGGCACAAAGGCCATTAAGTCGATTAAGTAAAAAATGATGGAATACAGGGGCACCTGGCTGGAGGAGAGAGTGAGAGTGTGACTCTTGTTTTCGGGGTCATGAGCTCCAGCCCCATGTTGGGTATAGAGATTACTTAAATAAAACTATTTGTTAAATGATGGACTACAAAGAAGAATGACTGTAAAGATGAGTCCAGGGATTTCAGCATGATGACAGAATTGGAGAAGGCCAGTGGCCAGTGGATGTTTTAGTTTTGGACGTGTTCAGTAAGTGGATGAAAATATATTCAAGGGGGCACTGCAGTGACTCAGTGGGTGGAGCATCTGCTTCCGCTCAGGTCATGATCCCAGGGTCCCAGGGATGGAGCCCTGCACTGGGTTCCCTGCTCAGGGGGAGCCTGCTTTTCCCTTCTCCATGGCCCCCAACTAGTGCTCTCTCTCTCTCTCTTTCTCTCTAATAAATAAATAAGATCTTTAAAAATACATGTGTGTGTGACTATATATACATATATATATATATATATTCAAATAAACAAATCCAGGCAGTGACCAAAAATTCAGGTTAAGACACAGGAGAAAGTTCAACACATGAAAAATAAAACTGCAGGTTCCTGAGATTCTGACTCTAAGTCTGGGGTGGACCTATGAATATGTATTTTTTTTTTTTTAAGATTTTATTTGTTTATTCGATACAGGTAGAGATCACAAGTAGACAGAGAAGCAGGCAGAGAGAGAGGGGGAAGCAGGCTCCCTGCTGAGCAGAGAGCCTAATGCAGGGCTCTATGCGGGGCTCGATCCCATGACCCCGAGATCATGACCTGAGCTGAAGGCAGAGGCTCAACCCATTGAGCCACCCAGGCGCCCCTGAATATGTATTCTTTTTTTTTTTTTTTTTTTTTTTTTTTTAGAGAGAGAGAGGGAGAGAGAGCAAGCACAGGCAGACAGAATGGCAGGCAGAGGCAGAGGGAGAAGCAGGCTCCCTGACGAGCAAGGAGCCCGATGTGGGACTCGATCCCAGGACGCTGGGATCATGACCTGAGCCGAAGGCAGCTGCTTAACCAACTGAGCCACCCAGGCGTCCCATGAATATGTATTCTTAACAGCACCCAAGTGAACCTAACGCTTTGAGAAACACTGATCATTCTGTAGGGAATGCCCGAGAAATATGTAAAATGGTCTCTTTCTTCCAAGTAGCTTATTGAAGAGACTTCTTAGCTGAGAAGCCTCCTAGAAAAAAAAATCATCAGTGCCTAGTATTACCTCTTTGGGAACTAGGTTCAGTAAAATCTAAATTTAAGAAAGGAAATGGAGGGAATAGGAGATGTGATGCAATGGAATTTCCCTTTCATATCAGTTAAATCTATAAAGACTGTTCTCAAAGTACACAGTCCTTATTCTTTTCTACAGGCAAAATGTTCTGGAAAAGCAGAAGAGAAAAGAGGAAGCATGGCAAAACACACACACACACACACACACACACACACACACACACACACACACCAAGGAATTCAGACATCAGGAAAAGAAGCAAATAGAAGAAGACAAGAAAACATTATGAAAATGAAAGTAATGTAAAATAAAAACTAAGCCTTAATAATTGAAAGAACTCCATCACATTGTTAATTAACCCTATAAATGACAAAAATGACAAGACAAAATCCAAGTCTTTTATGAAAATGCTGTTACCGAAGTAAAATACAAAGGAGTTAAGATGGAATGGAATTACCAAAAAGATTAAACTTCGAGACCTATTTCCAAAGGGGCTAATCCAGGGGTGCCTGGCTGGCTGAGTCAGAAGAACATATGACTCTTGATCTTGGGGTTGTGAGTTTGAGCCCCACGTTGGGTGTAGAGACTACTTAAAAACAAAATCAATCAAAAATAAATAAATAAATAAATAATATCGATCAATCAATCAGTACAAAGTAACTTATCCAAGTATAATCTGTTAGGGCAGTAAGACTGCTGGTTTCTACCTCCAGCTAGTCCTGCCCTTTGCTAACCAATCTCTCAAAAAGATCCTTTCTAAAAAGCTTTATCTGCCTGATTCACCAGAAGAGTTTGCCGCCTGTTTGCCCTGTTTGCTGTCCAAGCAAATCTCTTAGTGAATAATAGTTTCCTGTTAAGTTTTTTCTTTTTAATTTAATGGGATTACCTGTTCTAAAAAAAGAGAAGAGAGAGATGTGAAGTAAACATGGTATTAAAAAGCTGAACTAACAGAGGAAAGGAGAAAATATATTTTTTTGTTAGTGTTAATGGACAGGAGAAAAATAGAAAGGTTTCTATAATGCAATAGCATAATAATACATCTAGAAGAAAATAATCCATCATCTGCTGGTAAAATGAAAAGCTCCAATTTATAAATTAAAACCAGAGATAGGGGCGCCAGGGTGGCTCAGTGGGTTGAGGCCTCTGCCTTCGGCTCGGGTCATGATCTCAGGGTCCTGGGATCGAGCCCCACATTGGGCTTTCTGCTCTGCCTGCCTCTCTGCCTGCTTGTGATCTCTCTCTCTCTCTCTCTCTGTCAAGTGAATAAATAAAATCTTTAAAAGAAATAAAAAATAAAACCAGAGATAGACAGTTACCTATGGAGAACTATAATTTCTTAAGAGTTACTGTTCGCAAACAACTTTTTTCCGAAAACGTGTATCACACTGTTTTCGTTGCTAGAATGGCATTGTCAGCTTTTATTCTGTTCTTCCAGTCTTCTGTGTAAAATTGTAAGCATTTTTTAGGGAAGATAAGCTAATAGCACTGATACCTTGGTAAGTCAGTCAACATATTAAAAGAAGTTCATTTCCTGGGGCACCTGGGTGGCTTAGTGGGTTAAAGCATCTGCCTTTGGCTCAGGTCATGATCCCAGGGTCCTGGGATCAAGCCTGGGATCAAGCCCCGCATCGAGCCCCGCATCGAGCCCCGCATCGAGCTCCTCATGGAGCCCTGCATGGAGCATCGAGCATCATCTGGCTCTCTGCTCAGCAGGGAGCCTAATTCCCTTAATCTCTCTGCCTGCTTCTCTGCCTACTTGTGATCTTTGTCTGTCAAATAAATAAAATATTTTTTAAAAAAAGAAGAAGAAAAAGAAGTTCATTTCCTTTATTAAAGCACCTCTTTGGCAAGCTACTGCTAGCAATTTTAGTCAAGGCAGTTGTAAAAATATGTCCTGGACCAATCAGAAGTACTCTAACAACGAAAGATTATAGGCAGAGCTGTGTGAATGTGAGTGCAACTTACTGAATAGGGTTAGTCAGTTTCCAAAAAAAAAAAAAAATTGCCCGAGACTGGGAAAAACCATTTTGGACTAGAAAAACATTTGTTCGGGTGCCTGGGTGGCTCAGTCAGTTGAGCTTTCAGCTCAGGTCATGATCCTCAGGGTCTTGAGGTCAAGTCCCGCATTGGGGCTCCCTGCTCCAGCTCTCTGTCGCTCTGTCTCTCTCACTCAAGTAAATTTAAAAAAAAAAAAAATCCTTAAAAAAAATTTGCTCACCTGATATATGGCAATATGTATGTATTTTATGAATATATGGGTAGGTTTAGATCCACTTGAAAGTAATAAAACAAAACAAAAGGAGGTCTATTGAATTCTAATGAATTCAAAAAAGAACAATTGGAGTCATCTTGAGGTAGAGACCAGGTAATAAAGGGCAAAAAAGGAAAAAAAAAAAACAACACTTTGTGTTGAAATTAAAGCATGTAACATAGTGAATCTTTTGCTCCATGGATTTAACCACTCATGCATGCAATGTAGCATAACTAAACAATCTGGGAAAGCGTATATAGCTAGAATCAAGCACTGTTTAAAAGAAGAAATTATTGGGGCACCCGGGTGGCTCAGTGGGTTAAAGCCTCTGCCTTCTGCTCAGGTCATGATCCCAGGGTCCTGGGATTGAGCCCTGCATAGGGCTCTCTGCCAAGCAGGGAGCCTGCTCCCCACCCCCCCACCGCCGCCTGCCTCTCTGCCTACTTGTGATCTCTCTCTCTGTCAAATAAATAAATAAAATCTTAAAAAAAAAAACAAACAGCAAATTGTTCACTGTGACTTGCATCAAGACTCCTTCCTGAAAGAATAAATGAAACAAGATGGGATCGGGAGGGAGCCAAACCATAAGAGACTCTTAATCTCACAAAACAAACTGAGGATTGCTGGGGGGGGGGGGGCGCAGGGGGTGGGGTGGTTATGGACATTGGAAAGGGTATGTGCTATGGTGAGTGCTGTGAAGTGTGTAAACCTGGCGATTCACAGACCCGTACACCTGGGGCTAATAATACATTATATGTTAATAAAAAATTAAAAATTAAAAAAAAAAGAATTTGGAAAAAAAAAAAAACCCTCCTTCCTAGACTGCAACTTTCTTTCTGTCTAGTACCCTGGGCATTCGGGCAAGTCATACTGTGATATCCACTGCAACACATGCTCCTATCATCTTCTAAATTCTGTTAAAAAAAAACTAAGAATGCTAAAGTAGCTCTGGATTGTGAAATTGTGTAACCAACCTAGAATGAAGGGTGAATAGTATTTGGTTATAATCATTGTAATTAGATTTATACCAGGTTGCAAGAGAAGTTAGTGTGGGAACCTATTGTTAACCTTATTTTTTTAATTTTTTAAAAATTTTATTTATTTATTTGACAGACAGATCAAAAGTAGCAGTGGGTGGGGGGAGCAGGCTCCCCACTGAGCAGAGAGCCCAATGCAGGGCTCAATCCCAGGACGGCGAGATCATGACCTGAGCCGAAGGCAGAGGCCTCAACCCACTGAGCCACCCAGGTGCCCCTATTGTTAACCTTTAAAGGTGAGGTCAAATAAAACAAGGATTCATTCTGACCTATTTCCTCTTATTTCCTGAGTCCACATGGTAATTCTTACATTTTTAATTTGCTCTATTCGGATAACAACAAGTATTTCTTACCTCAGCCTAAGTCCTCCCACCCAGAGCCTCAGGCAGATATCTTCCATTAAACCAGTTCATAAACTGCCTTTGCACTTATCAATTCATTGTGAGATAATAGAAACTGGTATTATCTCATCTCCAGTTGGGAAAAATGAGGTCAAAGCAGTAAAGTTGCTGGCCAAAATTCTAGCACTCCACCCAGTGTTCAAGGACTGAGGGTTGCCCAATCTGGGTAATCTCTGTCCAACAGTAGTTCGACAGATAGAAGAGTGTATGTTAGTTCTGAGTCATTACACCAAAGTCACAAGTAATTGAGTATCATACACCACGCCTCCTTCTTTCTTCCTTCACTGTTTGATATGACCTCATTCTCAAATACTTGATTTATACCAAGATATAATCAGTGTTAATAATACATCTGAAGAAATTACAAGCTGAATCCCATCCTAAAAATTGAATTCTGTATTGATATCCACTGCAGTGTCAACAGAAGTGTATTATTTTCCATTGTTACCATAACAAATTACCACAAATGTAATAGCTCAAAACAACAGAATCTAGGCTTGCTGGTTTCACTGTTGAATCTCACAAGATTCAAATCAAGGTCTCAGGGGAGCTGCTTTCCTTTCTGAAGGCTCTGGGGAATCATCTGCCCCTGCGCTCCTTCAGATTGTTGGCAGAATTGAATTTTGTGGGTCATAGGATTGAAGTCTGTTCTCAGCTTCTGTGCACCTGCATTCCTTGGCCGGTGGCCCCTTACCCCTCTCACCAGCAACAGTGAGTCAAGACCTTCTCACACTGCATCTCTCTGATTTCTTCTGCCTTCCTGCTCCACTTTTATTTATTTATTTTTTAAAGATTTTATTTATTTATTTGACAGAGAGACAGTGAGCAAGAGCATGAGCGAGGAGAAGGTGAGAGGGAGAAGCTGACTCCCATGTAGCTGGGAGTCTGATGTGGGACTCGATCCTGGGACTCCGGGATCATGACCTGAGCTGAAGGCAGTTGCTTAACCAACTGAACCACCCAGGCACTCCCTGCTCCACTTTTAAAGGGCCAATGGGATTACATTGGACCCACCCAAAAAATCAGGGAAAAATGTCTCTAAAAGTCAGCCAATTACATCTACGAAATGTCTTTGTCTTGTAACATAACATATTGGCATGTTCCAGGGATTAGGGTATGACATCTTTGGCAGGGCTTTTCATCTGCCACCTGGGTGGCTCATTTGGTGAAGAGTCTGCTTTCTGCTCAGGTCATGATCCCAGGAGGCTCCCTGTTCAGTGGGGAATCTGTTTCTCCCTCTCCCTCTGCCCCTCCCTTCTTTATCTCTCTCACTCTTTCCCAAATGAATAAATAACATCTCTAAAACACTACAGTCTTGGGGCGCCTGGGTGGCTCAGTGGGTTGAGCCTCTGCCTTCGGCTCAGGTCGTGGTCTCAGGGTCCTGGGATCGAGCCCCACATTGGGCTCTCTGCTCAGCAAAGAGCCTGCTTCCCCATCTTCTTCTGCCTGGCTCTCTGCCTACTTGTGATTTCTCTTTGTCTGTCAAATAAATAAATAAAATCTTTAAAAACAAACAAACAAAAAACCTGCAGTCTTTAGTTAATAATACTGTTTCAATATTCACTTCATCAATCATGACAAATGTAGCATACTAATGCATTATGTTAATAATAGGAGAAACTGCTGGCAGGAGGGCAGATATGGAATTTATGTGTACTCTTTGCTTAATATTTCTGCAAACTTAAAACTGCTCTAAATAATGAAGTCCATCAATTTTTAAAAAAGATGAAAATTTTAAAAATGAAATTTTCAGAGGTTTGAAGAATAGATAAAGGAAAATTAAAGGGAGAAAATAGAGGAAGAAATGTTTTTTTGTTTGTTTGTTTTAAAGATTTTATTTATTTATTTGACAGACAGATCACAAGTAGGCAGAGAGAGAGGAAGGGAAGCAGGCCCCCTGTGTTTCTCATACTCCAGTAACCCCCAAATTGTGTGTCAAATCAGTGTTCTCCTTACTCTTCAATGCTATTTGAAGATATTTTTTCCTTTTTTTCCTTTAAGATTATTTATTTATTTATTTATTTGACAGAGAGAGAGAGAGAGATCACAAGTAGGCAGAGAGGCAGGCAGAGAGAGAGCGGGGATGTAGGATCCCCACTGAGCAGAGAGCCTGAAACAGGGCTCGATCCCAGGACCCTGGGACCATGACCCAAGCCGAAGGCAGAGGCTTTAATCCATTGAGCCACCCAGTTGCCCCTCTTTCTAAGATTCTTATGTTGAAATCCTAACCCCCAATATGATGCTACTAGGAGGTGGCTCTTGGGGGCTGATTAGGTCAGAAGGGGAGAATCTTAGTAAATGGGATTAGTGCCCTTATAAGAGACACGAGAGCTTGCTGCCTTTATCTCTCCTCACTGCCATGTGAATAAACAAGGAGACGACCATCTCCAAGCCATGAAGTGAGTGCTCCCCAGATAGGAAATCTACCAGCATCTGGATCTTGGACTTCGAAGTCTTCAGAGCTGTGAGAAATAAATGTTGTTTAAGCCACCCAGTCTATGGAGATGGTTGTGGCAGCCAGGCTGACAAAGGCAGATGTATTATAAGCAACACTAGATGTTAATAGAAAAAATGCCTACACTGTTCTGAGGGAAAACTTTTTTAAGCCTAAAATTTTAAAACCAAACTATGAGTCAAGTTTGAGGGCAGAACAAAGTTATCTTCATACATAAAAGTGCTTAAAATGGTTCCCACCTATATCCCAATTCCTTTTGCCTGGCCCAGTCACCTGGCTGCTGAGTACAGTCCGCTAAGGCCTTGTCCTACGGACGATCGCCCTTGGGTGGCTGGAGCTGGGAGTCTGCTTTCTAACCTGCTTCTCTCCTTCCACCCACCTCCCAGGCCAATAGCGAACAGCCGAGCACTGACACAAGGCTACCCAAAACTCCAGCTTCCTTGGGACCAACCTTGCAGTGTGGTTAGTGAGCCTTGGCCCCCTGGAGAACTAGACTGCGATTAGTCGCCACATGAAAACTCATTCTGGCCCAGCTTCCTCCCTGAGCCCCATCCTGCTTCCCTTGCTCCCCTCCTCCCCAGGGAAAACCCTCATTAAATCACTCTCCTAAGAATTCCCATCTCAGGCTCTGCTTCTAGGGAATACGATATAATCCCCTACACATTCCTTGAAAAAGACTGCTTGAGAATGATCTCCAACTTACAAAATAACAAAAAAGAATCCAAGGGACCTCTACTTCTTTTTTTTTTTTTTAGAAGATTTTATTTATTTATTTGACATAGAGAGAGACAGAGAGAGGGGGAACACAAGCAGAAGGAGTGGGAGAGGAAGAAGCAGATTTCCCACTCAGCAGTGAGCCTGATGCCTTGATCCCAGGACTCTGGGATCCGAAGGCAGATGCTTAAGGACTGAGCCACACAGGTGCCAACGGGACCTCCACTCCTGACCAATATGGAGTAACAAGGACTAAGTTTTCCCTCCCACATAAAACCACTGAAAAAACAGGCTCACTGTGTGAAACTGTACTTTTAGACATTGGATAGCGGGTAACACAGAACCGTGAACCCTGCAAAAAAGGGTGAAGAAATGAGGCGAGCCCTAGAATTACTCCAGCTGAGTGCTTGAAAAACATCTCCAGTCCACGCCACTGGGAAAGGGGACCCAGGAAGTGCCAGATGGTCTCTCTTGATTGAGGAAACGTAACTGGAAGTCTGAGAAGTGGCTAAAAATGCAGTGGCTAGAGTTTTTAGGGCAGAGCTGCAGAAAGGAAAGAGCTATACAGAGACAGAGTTCCAGAGACCTAAAGAATATCTTTAGGGGTGCCTGGGTGGCTCAATGGGTTGAGCCTCTGCTTTCGGCTCAGGTCCTGATCTCAGGGTCCTGGGATGGAGCCCCAGGTCCAGCTCTCTGCTCAGCGGGGAGCCTGCTTCCCCCTCTCTTTCTCTCTCTGCCTGCCTCTCTGCCTACTTGTGACCTCTGTCTGTCAAATAAATAAAATCTTTAAAAAATTTTTTAAAAAAGTATGTTTAAATCTTCGGCTGAATACTGATTCATGACTGCATGTGAAAGAAAGCCTGAGGTTGGGGCAAGAACCACCCAAAGGGGCAGGAGGAATCATCCCCAAAGTTCGCCCTGATCTAGGAAGAGTCACTGAAATGTGAGGGCTGTTTTTTTGCCCCAACTCGTGCAAATTACTCCAGCTAATTCACAGGAATTTTATCATGGTCTTTAATTCCTAGCAAGCACTGAAAAAATTTAAAAAACTAGACACATACATATTAGACAAAGAGGCAGTGCTATCATTATTTAATAAATAGTGCTAGAAGCATGCTCCATTTAGAAAAATTATAAATTAAACCTCAGTTTGTGGCATGCAAAAACATATATTCCAAATAAACTAAAGTTTCAAATATAAAATAATAATGATCAAGTAATATTTCTGAGCTTTCATATTGAGCCTAATATAATCTTTACCACATCTTTATTTTTTTTTTTAACATTTTATTTATTTATTTGACAGACAGAGATCACAAGTAGGCAGAGAGGCAGGCAGAGAGAGAGGAGGAAGCAAGCTCTCCACGGAGCAGAGAGCCCGATGTGGGGCTCTATCCCAGGACCCTGGGATCATGACCTGAGCCGAAGGCAGAGGCTTTAACCCACTGAACCACCCAGGCGCCCCTTTACCACATCTTTATGAAATCAGTATGCTATAACATTTGGATCATAGTGGAGTGGGATGCAGGCTTAGGAGTAAGACTGTGTCATTCCCCACCTCCAGCCCTCATTCTCTTTTAGCAGTGAAACCTAAGATCATGTCCTTTATGCATATCTCTTTTTTTTGCCCCTGTAAGGGCCTTTTCAATCCGAGTTATTTTTTTTTCCTTTATTCTGGGAAATGAATCTTCACAACATATTATTTCATCATATAGTTCCTCCTTTTTCTTTCCTTTTGAGATTTCAATTAATTGGATTTGGCACTTTTGTTTCTCTTCACTCTACCCTTTAGTAATACACACAAACACATATACATAAACATACAGATAGTTAAAATTTGTGTATCTATTAATATACACACATTATATATATATATTTATATTTATTTATATATGTAAAGTTCATATGTTTTGTATATATCTATAATTTACATATTTATATAATTTATATATTTATATTTTTTCATTTTTTAATTTTCTAATAGAGTTTCTCAATCTTATTTCACTAATTTGCATTTATGTGCGTTCATGTGCTATTAGCCTATCAATTATTTTTTTTTATTTTCTTTTTAAAGATTTTATTTATTTGACAGAGATCACAAGTAGGCAGAGAGGCAGACAGAGAGAGAGAGAGGGGGAAGCAGGCTCCCTGCTGAGCAGAGAGTCCGATGTGGGGCTCCATCCCAGGACCCTGGGATCATGACCTGAGCCGAAGGCAGAGGCTTTAACCCACTGAGCCACCCAGGCGCCCCTAAACTATCAATTATTATGTTCTCTACCAAATAGTTCCACTTGTTTAGTCTTCATTTTTTTAAAGATTTTATTTATTTATTTGATAGAGAGAGAGAGAGAAAGAAAGCACAAACAAGGGGAGCAGCAGAGGGAGAGAAGAAGCAGGCTCTCCACTGAGTAGGGAGCCAATGCCAGGCTTGATCCCAGGACTCTGGGATCATGACTAGAGCCCAAGGCAGATGCTTAACCAACTGAGCCACCCAGGTGCCCGTGTTTTTGTTTTAGTTTTTTTTTTTTTTTTAAGATTTTATTTATGTATTTGACAGAGATCACAAGTAGGCAGAGAGGCAGGCAGAGAGAGGAAGGGAAGCAGGCGCCCCACTGAGCAGAGAGCCCAACGCAGGGCTTGATCCCAGGCCCCTGGGATCATGACCTGAGCTGAAAGCAGAGGCTTTAACCCACTGAGCCACCCAGGTGCCCCATTTTTTTTAATTATTTTTGTTCCATGGGCCCCTGGCTGGCTGTCAGAAGAGTACGTGATCTCTTGATCTCAGGGCTGTGAGTTTAAGCCCCATGTTTTACTTAATAAAAGTGAAATAGTAATGATTTCTGGTTCCTGAGAGACATATGATTAGCAGATAATATCCAATCATAAATTATTTACTCATTTGTAGAAGATTCAGTGGGTCAGTCTTCCTCTATTCTTCAGGAAAAACATTTATTCATTTAACAAACATTTATTGGATACTTCCCATGTATCAACAACTGTATCAAGTTCTAGAGACGTGGTAGTTACAGGAGTTTCCCTCCTCCTAAGCTTTATTTGCTAATATATTAAGTCAGTAGATAGACTCTGTGAAACAAAGTTCACTGTTAGAAGTGATATTTTGATTAAATTGGTCAAAACCATTTCTAAGACTAATGTTTGACCATAGACCTGAATGAAAAAAGGAAGTGGGCCAAAGGAACTGTAGGGGAGGATCATTCTAGGCAGAGATTATCATATATATGCAAAGGGCCTTTGTAGGGGGAATGCTTGGTAGTTGAAGCTCAAAAACCAATGTGGGGGTGCCTGGGTGGCTCAGTGGGTTAAGCCTCTGCTTTCGGCTCTGGTCGTGATCCCAGAGTCCCGGGATCGAGCCCCGCATTGGGCTGTCTGCTCGGCGGGGAGCCTGCTTCCCCCTCTCTCTCTCTGCCTGCCTCTCTGCCTACTTGTGATCTCTCTTTCTCTCTATTAAATAAACAAAAATCTTTAAAAAACACAAAAAACCAAAGCGCTAGAACAGCCTGTGGGAAGTGTGGGGGAAAGGGAGAGAAAGAGAGAGAAAATATAAAGTCAGAAAGGTGGTGTTGGGGCACCTGAGTGGCTCAGTTGGTTAAGTGTGTGCCTTTGGCTTGGGTCATGATCTTGGACTCCTGAAATTGACCCCCATGTTGGGCTCCCTGCTCAGTAGGGAGCCTGCTTCTCCTTCTCCCTCTGCCCCTCACCTGTCCCCATGCTCTCTCTCTCTCCCTCAAATGAATAGGTAAAATCTTTTAAAGAAATGAATAGGTAAGTGGCACCTGGGTGGTTCAGTGGGTTAAGACTCTGCCTTCAGCTCAGGTCATGATCACAGGGTCCTGGGATCAAGCCCCACATGGGGCTCTCTGCTCAGCAGGGGGCCTGCTTTCCCCTCTCGCTCTGCCTGCCTCTCTGCCTACTTGTGATCTCTGTCGGTCAGATAAATAAATAAAATCTTTTAAAAAAATAAAAATAAAAATAAAAGAAATTAATAAGTAAAATCTTGAAAGAAAGAAAGGTAGGTGGTGTTACAGGCTAAATTGTAACACCTCCCCCCCCACACTGCCCCACATTCATATACTGCAGACCTTAATCCCCAGTCCCTCTGAATGTGACTACCTTTGGAGATAGGGTCTTTAAAGAGGTGAGTAAGTCAAAATTAAGGTCTTTAAGATAGGCTGTAATTCAATCTGACCAGTATTTTTGTAAGCAGAGGAAATTTGGACAATAGAGGGATACCTGGGGCATGCACAGAGAAAGACTGTGTGAGGACACAGCAAGAAGGTGGCCATCTGCCCGCCAAAGAGGTAGGCCTGAGGAGAAACCAACCCAGCCAACACCTTGATCCCAGACTTCCAGCTCCCATAACAATGCGAAAACAAACACCTGTTGTTTAACCCACCCAGTCTGTAGTATTTTGTTATAGCAGCCCTAGAAAACTAATACAGGAAGCCAGGAGCCATTTTTAACAGTCAGCTGTTACAATTTAATTGAGATTTTATTCATAGAAACTATACAAAATGATATGTCCTTGTTTTAGTGGTGCACTTGGTGAGACTTTCTTGAGAATAATATTAAGACTCTGTAGGGGCCGAGGGCAGGCTGCCCCCAAATATGTCACTTTGACATATTGATTATTTTAAATAAAAGTTACTTAAGAGATAAGTTATGCCAAAAGGACACTCAGACCTTTCTCCATCGCTCTGAATGCAGGAAATAAATTTCCCATGTGAAAGGTAATCTCCCTGTACCAGGAGGTGAAGAGACATCCTTCTTACCAGAGATAGGAAACTGAGAACTCAGAAGGTTGTATAAATAACTCTTATTATTATGTTTTTTAGAAGCTTTTTTTAAAAGATTTTATTTTTAATACACCTAATATGGGGGTTGAATTTATAACCTCAAGATCAAGGGTCACATGCTCTACCAACTGAGCCAGCCAAGCACCCCAACTCTTGTCACTCTTTACTAATTTACCACCCAAGCCCAAATTCTGTTTAGAATTTCTTACTAAGCAAAACTCCCTAAGTAAAGGGTTTTGTTTTGGTTTTAATCCTGTCAATTCAATTAATTGTTTTTCTGACTTAAAAAGTATAAAAACTGCTTGCCTTGGTCATTTCTTTAGGGCTTGATTTCATTACTGGGCCTCTGGGTACACCTATTAAAACTTTTTTTTTCTCCTGTTAATCTGTCTCATGTAAATTTTATAATGTTCAGTCCAGCTAGAAGACCTTGGGAGTAGAGAAGCATTTTTCCTTCCCTTCAACTCATGGTTTGTTTCCATTTTTTCCCCGTGAGAAAAGAAAACATAACCAGTAGTGTGGTGAGAATTGGCTAAAGGTCCTGAAGTAACGACAGAGATTCACAGAGACTCACAGAGAAAAAGATGGATGAATTTAACAACAAGAAAAATACAAATTTAACTCCTATATTTCAAAAATTAAAGTAAAAAGGCCAATATAAAAAGGCAAACCATAAACTGTGGGTAAATTTTTGTAGTAACTAAGAATGACAAAACATAGATAGTCTGTAATCTACAGTGATTGTGTTTTGAATACCATCATCTGTTTACCTTACCTCTGGTGACATGGGGAGAGCTGTGTCCAGTCTCATTTTCAATCCTTGTGATTCGGGAGAGAACCCAAACCCCAAAACTCCAAGTTTAACATATAAACCAGACTTAAGCCAGTCAGCGAGTCACATTCTTAGCGCCTCTCCCTTCCCTCCAATAAGTATGATTGGTTCAGGAATGGATGAATTACTGAAGAAAGAGGAGATTTTGCCGGGACATCTGGGAAGGAGAGCTTGTTTTTTTTTCTTGATGGCTCTGAAGTCAAAGAGGTCATAGAGAATGAAACTGTTGGCACCATGTTAGTACCATCTTGTTATCATGTGGAATCCAAGAAAGAGACCAGTACAGGAGAATGCAGTATTAATACATGGAGAGAAAGTAAATTCTGATCACAGCATTTCAGTCTTGAAATCTAGTTCTGATATCAGCACTAACCCCAACTATTTATACAGGCAATAAATCCCTTACTGGTCATTGCTCTTAACATTGAAATTGTCTTTTCAACTAGATTGTTGGGTTCTTGATTGCAATGACTCTCATTTCTGATATATTCCTAGCATCTGGCAAAGGGCCTGGTATATTGAGGACAAGGTACATAGATTTTTACTAAGCGGATATTAAATTAAGATGCTATCATTAAAAAAAAAGATGCTGTCATATTTTAAATTTGCCTTAAAGACTACTGCAACTTCCTACGTGATTTTGACTTTTCACAACATCATGAAGATATTTTCTAGTCTAAGGTAAATGCATGACTCACAGAGAACTCACTAATATTCTCTCAGTATCACGACTCCATATTTTTGGTGGGCGATACATTTGATACATTTCCAAGCACCCCCATAGCAACTAAAGTTTTAAAAATACACTCAAAATCATATTTTTATCCTTGTCAGCTCATATACTATATATCATCTCAGATCGGAAGTCCTGGTTTGCCTTCCTCCTACTTAGGAAGGAACACAATCTCTAGGGTTTCATTATTAAGTGAACATTATTCATTTGTTCATTTATTCATTTGTTCATTCTTTCCTTCATATGTTCACTGTATTATTAATCTACTGCTGCTACAATCTACTACTGCTAATACCCACAAACTTAAAGACTTAAAACAAGACCACTTGGGGCACCTGGATGGCACAGTGGGTTAAGTGTCTGTGGATGAATTAAGCTACTCTATAATGATCTTAGCTGGGACACCAACAATCCATTCTCATTATTCCATCCTGAGCGTTAACTCAAAGTTAACCATAAAATATAAAACCCTTAGGTTCAGGATGTCACAGGGTAGGCGATATCAGGAGAAATTAGTGATAAGACTGGAATAAAGATCAAATGTGAATTTAATGAAGGTGAGACTGTATTCAAAAGTATTATTGTGGGGTGCCTGGCCAGCTCAGTTGGTAGAGCACATAATTCTTGATCTCAGGGTCTTGAGTTTAAGCCCCACATTGGGCATCTGACCCATTTTAT
Organism: Enhydra lutris kenyoni; assembly: GCF_002288905.1. NCBI lineage: Eukaryota > Metazoa > Chordata > Mammalia > Carnivora > Mustelidae > Enhydra > Enhydra lutris. Next base: position 26,219,436 of record NW_019154108.1, on the reverse strand, counting down.
TTATTTATTTAGCTTTTAAAAAATTTTACTTAAAAAAAAGGAAGAAAAGGATTTTACTTAATTATTTTAGAGAAAGAGTGCACGGGAGGAGGTGTAGAGGGGGAGCGGCAAAGACGAAGGGAGAGGAACAAGTAGACGCAGTGCTGAGCACGGAGCCCTATGTGCGGCTCAATCTCACAACCTGAGCCAAAATCAAGAATCGGATGCTCAACCAACTGAGCCACCCAGGCATCACTAGCCTGCTTAAAAAAAAAAAAGTGTTATTGCAAGAGAAAGATACCGACTACTGCAAGCGGGGGAGGCCGATTATTGCAACATGGGGAACGTTTTGACCACAAGGTGTACGAACGACACTCCAGACTTAGGCAGAAGAGAAGAGTAAACAAAGCTAGAAAGAACTAGCTGTGGGGACATGGGGTGAATGGGTGATGTCAAATATAATCATGAAAACTTTACTAAAAAGGCATCAGGAGGTTTCAGCCCCACTACTCACAGTCAGCTGCAGACCCAACAAGAGGAGAAAACTTGATTTTAAGACCTGACCATTCACAGACTTGACCTTGCACATGCATACTACCCTACTACTCCAGCCAGAAGAAGAGATGCTTTCCTCCCCGGCTCCCCTTCCCCTGCGACAGCTCAGTCAATGAGAAGCCGCCACACTTTGAGCTCCCATTTTATCCCAATGGATTTCTCATTTATAACAGCCTTCCCAACTTAACCCCTTTTCTCCTTTAAAAAAAAAAAAAAAAAAAAAAAGGTGCATTGAGTGAGTGCCCGAGTGGCTCAGTTGGTTAAGATACTGCCTTTGCCTTAGGTTATGGTCCTGGAGTCCCAGGTTTGAGTCCTTCACGCAGCTCCCTGCTCAACAGGGAGTATGTTTCTCCCTCCTACCCTTTCCTCTCTCATGTTCTCTCTCTCTCAAATAAATAAGTCAAATCTTTAAAAAAGAGAGAGAGAGAGAAAGAGAGAGAGAGAGAGAGAGAGAGAGAGAGAGAGAAAGGTGCCTCTCTTTTATTCCCTGGAATAAATCTTGGGTAAGGTGTTGCTACAGCTTGTTTGTTCCAGATTGTATTTTCTTTTATTCCCAAATAAACCCATCTTTGGATGGTAAAGTAACTGGCAGTTTTTATTTTTAAGGTTGTCAGTGGCACATTCAAGTAGTAGATCAGAGAATAAGCTATTTTATCCTCAAGGGAATGTATACTGGTCAGGCTGAGGATGGCCCAAAGTTTAGGAGCCTGGGGTAAGGAGACAGAGTAACAGGGGAAAAAATTTGTTTTTAAGTTATGTTTTAATTACTGAATGGGAGCCCCTGAAAGATATGAGACTCAAAAGGGGGACTAAAGGATTGGGGCTTTATATACCATCATGAGCCAAGGGAAGATTTAGGGGTTTGTGGCTTCAAAGACAGGAGGGTGAGTCACAGGAAGTTGAGAAAAAGTGTTTGGTAAACAAAGATTGTCCTGCCAGGCAGGTAATAGCTCTCTAGTAATAGCTCTCTTCCTGGTACAGACCCCCTTTCTTATGTAAATTACCTTTATAATGTAGCTTTCTCTTACAAAAGGGTAATTCCAGTTTTCAGAGCTCTCCTGGGCCGACAGTTTCTTCAAAATAATCAGTTCAAAATAATCCTTCTGCCCAAATAGCACATTTTGGGATGGCATATTCTCCCCTTCAAATTGTTAAATTGTTTTTATTATAATAAATCTCAGAAAGTCTTATCTTTTAGGGATGGATAAATACAATAAAGTCTGGAAGAAAGGTGATCCCTCATTCTGGTAAGTAAAAGCTTTGCATGTCAGTGAAGATATGATTATTTCATACTTTCCAAAGGAAAAAGGCAGGAACTTCTTCCAGCCTACATTAAGTTAACTGAAGCATTTTTGGTTGTGAGGAGGGAATGATTTTTAAATGTGGACATCCTGATGGCAGTAGGCAGAAAGAGAATGAACTAAGATGTTCTATTAATATCAAGGGAATGTGTGTGGGTGTCTATGATCCTGCTGGGAGTTAAAGGACTGCTGACTTGGGGGGTAGAGGCCACTGGGTGAGTCAGGTGTAATCCTGGGCCTCAGTCACAGCATGCTGAAAGGACTGGCATCCAATAGTTACTTGTCACACCTGGGGAGCAGTGGTTCCATGTCCGGAGAGGCAAGCCAAGGGGATCTCAGGCTGCTGCTTTCCCCACTTCACTGAGCACTCAGCACCCACAGCAAAGCTGGCACTTTGAGAGAAACATGCACTGTTCCTAACCCCAGCTCAGAAGTGTTGCCTGGGAAGAGAAACTTGTTCCTCATCTCCTCCTCAGGAGGAGCTGGAAGCTCCCAATCTGTTTCCAAAGGAGCTGACTGCATTCTTAACAGGGCTTGCAGAAGTTCAAGCCTAAGGGCTTCAACAGTGGAGGTTGTGGTGAAAGGCAACTGGAAAGAGATTCGTGCATTTAATGAGGATGCAGACTAGGCTTGTGGGCTAGAGAGAACAGAACAATTGGACAGCTGGGAGGAATTCTCTTGGAGACAGAAAAATATATGGAACACTAACTTCAGAAACTATGCCTTTAAAGGAGGCACGATTTGGGACACCTGGGTGGCTCAGTTGGTTCAACACTGGACTCTTGATTATGACTCAGGGTCCTGAGACTGATTTGTGCATCAGGCTTTGCATTGAGTGTGGAGCCTGCTTGAGATTCTCTCTCTCCCTCTCTCTCTGCCCCTCCCCTCCACAGTCACGATGTGTGTGCTCTCTCTCTCTCTTTCTCTCTTGCTCTCTCTCTCAAAATAATAAATAAAAGAGACACAATTTTATTGGATTACTTTGCAGAATAATTTAAGCTCATGGACAGACCCCCCCCAAAAAAAATCAAATAATAATAGAGTAATTGGCCAGAAATTAGTGTTTAACAGCTGAATGTGGGCAGGGAGAGAAAGGAAGAATGCAGGTGATTGTGATTGTAGGCTGTACCTCCTTCAGGAGCAGTATGAGAGGTTCAACACTGTGTGTATGTGTGCATTGAGGGGTGGAGTGGGGACTAGACTTCCCTAAAATGATCTCGCAAATTATTGAACAAATCAAGGGAGAGGTGCTTGCTTGACTAGGGTTGCTGCTAGCAACCTGGACCAGCACTGTGGCTGAACTTCATGCCCTTCTAAAGGTAGAAAAATTAGGGTACAAATACATGACAAGTGGGCAGAAGGAGAAATAATAGCTGAGCATCAAAGAATGCATAAGTGGGTTATGAAATGAGCGAAATCCAGCATTGTATTAATGCCTTGAGAGAGAGGCTCAGGGCAAGAAAATAGTATTATTAAAATCTTAAAAAAAAAAAAAAAAAAGAAAAGAAAATAGTATTATCTCTTAGCATGATTGTACCAAATGTCCCGAAAATCGAAGCTATGTTTGAGGCTACCCCTGCTTTTGGAACCTGCCCAGGTCAGATGAAAAGTCTACAAACCTGAGTCTGGGAGACATTATGGTTGTACAGTCTATTGATGAACTAGAGCAACTGTTAATGACTACATTGAACTCTAATAGTGGGCTCGCATCTTTTGACTAGTATTTTCAGACAACATCTACTACAAAGGACATCATTTGGCAGAGAATTTCAGAGAACCGCTTCCTGTGGAGACCTTAAGCTATGTGGTCTGTTGCTCCCAGCACACTGATGCTGTGGAACTATAAACCCCCAGGATCAAATGCTTGCAAGGGTTTCTGGTTATAAAGGAAACAATGTAATGGTTGTGCCCAACATGCTACAGTGTGTTATGCACACACACACACACACACACACACACACACACACACAATCATCCTTATTTGGGGGGTTGGAAAGCTATTAATTAGAATAGAGGGAAACAATGGGCTCCTGAGGAGATGAAAACAGTGGCCATCTGAGATCCCCGAAGGAAGGGCCCCACCCTGACACCTGAAGGCAATGGAAGGCCTTAGGGCATACTCAAACTAAATTACATATGGTTTTGACTACCACTCATTTTTTTTTTTAAGATTTTATTTATTTATTTGACAGCGAGAGATCACAAGTAAGCAGGGAGGCAGGCGGGAGGGTGGGGGGGAAGCAGGCTCCCTGCTGAGCAGAGAGCCCGATATGGGACTCGATCCCAGGACCCTGAGATCATGACCCGAGCCGAAGGCAGAGGCTTAACCCACTGAGCCACCCAGGTGCCCCTGACTACCACTCATTTAACCCTTGCATGGGGTGCCCAACATTTTGGGACAGAAAATTTGTATGCTAACCACACCCAGCCATTAGTACATAATGGCAACAACCTACGTGGTATATTCAACAATGGCCCACAAGTTAGAAAAGAGCCTTAGGGGAGATAGATGCCAGTCTAGGTATCCTGGGACAAGGAGAATTTGCTTTTAATGAAAAGCAGCAAAAAAAAAAAAAAAAAAAAAAAAAAAAAAAAAAAAAAAAAAAAAAAAGCAACAGTCAGAGGGAAAGGATTAACTAGAATTCGCAGACTAGAGGGTGTTCTCTTCTTGGAAAAAAGTGAAGGATAGGAATCACCCTGGAGATATAATGAAGCATTAGCAGAGCAGGTCAGGCAGACTCAAAAAATAATGCTGGATAACACTAGGACGTAGCTTTGGGAAAGGGCCTATACACTGATCCAAAAGGTCCTCTTGACTAATTTAATACAGAGAGAAGCTGAAGTGGCTGTGGGGAAAGGGATCCTAGCCTGGGGTTTAATGGGTGCACTTGTGCAAATCTTAGGACCTCCAGGCTTATGGAAGTTCTCTAGGGGCACCTGTAATTTACATGGATGTGTCATGACGGCTCATGCCCCCAAACAGGTTGAAATAAAACATATCCTGCAGGATAATTAGTAGGGATGACGTAGTTTTGGAATGTTGGTGAGGTCAAGAGGTGACCGCCAAGAAAGAATTCTTAAGATGTCTTTGGTACAATGAGGTGATTTTGTTAAAGCATGGGGGAGAGCTGCTGCACTGGGGGGTGTGAGGAATGGCTGATTCTGTACTCTGGGGTTGGGGGAGATAAAGAAAAAGGGAGGTTTTCAAAAGGACTTTGACATGTTAAAGAAGATCCTCGGGATACTGGAGGCCTTGCTATTATCAGGCTAAGGTTGTTTTCTCTCTAGCAAAGCATTAAGAGAGCTGGAAGTTTCCTGGAGGAATGTCACGCATATCCTGGGAGAGAGAGGTTCCAGTGTTAAGTCAGCCTGTGCTTTGTCCTCAGTTTGCCTTCTGCTCCCTCATGAGGGATAGGGAAACTGCTATAGAAAATGTAAAAATGGGTGCATATTAAGATGGACACACTAATGCTTCAGGAAAGCTCAACTTTAAAATGAATGAATTTTTCTCTGCCTCATTCTTGAAGCCCCCACCCCTTCACTTGCTTTTCTGTAGAATCCTTTGTTCCAGGTACTTGGTATTAATGTTGATACTTAGTAAGGAGACTCAGATGGCTGGTGGCCGCACCAGTCAGGAGACCATCTCAAAGACACAAGGAGCCTGGTGGGCAATATGTACCAGATCCTATCAAAACCCAGGGGCACCTGGGTGGCTCAGTTGGTTAAGCATCTGCCTTTGGCTCAGGTCATGATCCCAGGGTTCCTTGCTCAGTGGGGAGCCTGCTTCTCCTTCTCCCTATGTCTCTTTCCCCAGTGCACTTTCTGCCAAATAAATAAAATCTTAAAAAAACCCAAAAAGCAAAAAAAACTACCCAAATCCTGTATTGTCCTAGAAAATCCTTCAGCCTTTTAGCTTAGGCTAGCTTTCGGTCTTAGAGGCATCAGCCTGCTCCGGTCCCCTTTGCCTGGCACAGTGACGAACTATCTTCCTTTTTTATATCCAAATGTCGACTTCATGTTACGTATGTGAGCTCCGGACACAGAGGTCAGTTTCACAACCGTAGGAACTATTTGAATTACTACATATATCCTACTGTTGGAGGAAGGTGGTCCCCACTGTATTTACATACGAAAACCCGTCTCAGTGTAAGCCTATGAGATGAGGGTGATTGACTTTTTCTTAATTAAATTGAATTAACCCATGTGAAGCTGAATAAGGAAAACCTTATTTAAAAGGGATTCAGGAGGGACACCTGGATAGCTCAGTCAGTTAAGCTCAGGTCATAATCTCAGTGTCCTGGGATCAAGTCCCGCATCGGGCTCCTTGCTCTGTGGGGAGCCTGCTTCTTCCTCTGCCTCTATCTGCCACACTGCCTGCCTGTACTCACTCTCTCTCTCTCTCTCTTACTCTAACAAATAAATAAATAAAATCTTTAAAAAAAAATATCTGTTAGATGGGCAAGGGTAGATTCTGCTGGGAATGCAAAGTAAGTACCTCTTACTGATTTGTTTGGTAATGAACCCAAATCACACTATGACCATGTGGCAATAGGGTATAATGTGGCTATTGTTGGGAAGATGTAACTACCTCAGTTAATACTGACTGATGGTCAAATGTATTGGGAGATTGAGTCAAAGCCTACTCAGATTGTAATATCTATGGAAAATGCCCAGAAGAAGGAAGGAATTAGACCTAGGAACCCATCAGTGGGTATCCATGCTAAACAGTTCTGCACAGGTTTAGGGGCGGAAATCAACTAGTACAAGAATATGAAAATGTTTATAATAGCTTTGTAGGAAAAAATAAATGTTTCTTTTCTTCTTCTTCTTTTTTTTTTTTAAGATTTTATTTATTTATTTGACACAGAGAGACACAGGGGAAAGGGAACACAAGCAGGGGGAATGGGAGAGGGAGAAGTAGGCTTCCTGCCAGGCAGGGAGCCTGATCCCAGAACCCTAGGGTCATGACCTGAGCCGAAGGCAGATGCTTAACGACTGAGCCACCGGGTGCCCCTAGATATTTCTTTAAATCTATCCCTGGCCTCCCCAAATGTTGGGCATATTTGTATTGGTTCTATTGCTAGATCTGTCCTATAAATGCTATACCCAATATAACTGTTCTGATAGGTATGGCTCATTTTGCTGTCAGGAATATGTGCTAAAAAACAAACAAACAAACAAACCACCCAGGGTGTGGTTTGTGATACTGTGAGATATAAAAAGAAGTATGTATTTTGTCTTCATCTGTGGCTCCTGGCTCATAGCTCACAAGACCCTTGTTATTTCCCAAGAGGTTAGAGCAGTCAGGGAATCTTGTGTTATGATTATTAGTTTTTTGTCTTTGGTTCCTGAAACAGTTTTAGAATAGTGAATTTTGTTGTTGTTGTTGTTGTTGTTATTCATAACAAACCCTTTCAATCAGACTTGAGTTTATATTAATGAGGTGATGTTGGAAAGCCCCTAGGTAACCTAAGGGTAGGAGCTGTTGTCAGGGGAATCCACCAGTGTGATTAGAGGGTTGAAACTTTTTTTGGGAGGGGTGTTATTTATTTGATTGAGAGAAAGAGAGAGGGCGCACAGGCAGGGGGAGTAGCAGGCAGAGGGAGACGGAGAAGCAGGTTTCCCGCAGAGCAAGGAGCCCAATGTGGGACTCAATCCTGGGACCCTGGGATCATGACCTGGGCCGAAGGCAGACGCTTAACTGACTGAGCCACCCAGGTGCCCTAGAGGGTGAAATTTTAAGCCTCACCCTCCAGCCTCCAAGGGGAGAGAACAGGGGGTTACATCTTTTAATGGCCAATGATTTAATCAGCTGTGCCTTTGTAAGAAAGTCTCCATGAAAATGTTAAAGAATGAGGTTCAGAGAGCAGGTTGGTGAAAAAGAATGCATCCATATGTCAGAAAGATGGCGCACCCCAAACTCCATGGGTACAAAAGCTCCTGAGATCAGGACCCTTCAAGACCCCACCCTATGTATCTTCATCTAGCTATTCATTCATATCCTTTAGTATCCGTCTACAATCAACTGTCAGTCTAGTAAGTAAATGGTTTCCCCAGTTCTGTGAGCTGCTCTAGTGAATTAATTGAACCCGAGGTGGGAGTTGTGAGAACCTCTGACTTATAGCCTATTGGTCAGACGTACAGATAATAACCTGGACTTGGTGATTGGTGTCTGGAGTGGCATGTGGGTGGTCAGTCTTGGGAGACGGAGCCCTTAACCTGTGGCATCTGATGCTACAGTAGGTAGATAATGTCAGCGCTGACTTGAACTGTAGGGTGCCCAGCTGGTGTTGCAGAATTGCTCCGTGTGGGAAAAACTCCCATATAGTTGATGACTGGAAGGGAGGTAGTACCGACAATACAAGAGTATTTTGTGAGTAGTAAGAAAACAGTGTTTTCTTTACACAATCAAACAAGAAGATAACAATAACAGGCTGGAAAGGGGGCAGGAGGACCAGTATGAGAGTTGCTAAAATGTATTACCAAAAATGTCCATTTGCAGGGCGTCTGGGGGGCTCAGTTGGTAGAGCATGTGACTCTTGATCTTGGCGTCATGTGTTTGATCCCCATGTTGGGGCTAACGTTTACTTAAAAAAATAAATTAGAAACAATTTAGGGGAGCCCGGGTGGCTCAGTGGGTTAAAGCCTCTGCCTTTCACTCAGGTCATGGTCCCAAATCCTGGGATCAGACCCCTCATCGGGCTCTCTGCTCGGTGGGGCGGGGGGGTGGGGAGCCTGCTTCCCCCCAACCCTGCCCCCGCCTGCCTCTCTGCCTACTTGTGATCTCTGTCAAGTAAATAAATAAAATCTTAAAAAAAAAAAGAAAAAAATTTTAAAAAAATGTCCATCTTCCAACAGAAATTTTGAGGCATGCAAAGAAACAGGAAATTGTGATACAGGCCTGCAACAGAAACTGCCTATGAGACCTACTAGATGTCAGATGTAATAGAAAAACACTTCAAAGTGGCAAAATATGTATTGAAGGAAAGCATGATGAAAGAAGGAGGACACGACAACAATGTTGCGTGAAATAGAGAATATCAGTCAATAGAATGTAAAAGAAAAACGAAATGCTAATTCTGTTTGAAATTAAAGTTGAAAAGTTGAAAGAGTAATTAAAAGATGAAATAATAATTAAAACAAAAATTGACTACAGGGACTCAAGAAATTTGAATGGTAGAATAAAGAATTAGCAAAGTTACAGATTCTTGGTTCATAACCCTCCTGGGAGCTTCCCAGGTGTAATCTGAAACTGGCCCCCATGTTGGAGGGCAGGGAGAGACGGAAGAATGAGTGGTACGTGGCAGTTTCAAGAAGCAAAGGGAACTTAGCTATGAGGTTTATACTGGGCAGTAGAGAGATGAATGGATCTCCCTACCTGCTCTCCGAATCTTAAGTTAATAAAGAGGCCCTAACTCTTTCAGTCACGTATGCAATGCAGGTGTTTTCAGCATGTCACCATCTCAAGGCTCTGTCCTTGGAGCAGCCTCTGGGAGCAGGAAAGACAAGTGGAACCCATATTCCAGGGACAGGGGAAGGAGTTAGGAGCCTACATTTGAGTTCCCAGGCCCAGGTGATGGGTCAGTCAGTGGTCACATCTTTTTGATGACCCTCCCCAACAAAGATAGATTGATAAACTTCCTCTAAGTACTCTTTAGCTCTATCCAAAACATTTGATGTATGTTTACTACTAGTTTCAAGTACTTACCAATTTTTCATATGGTTTCCTTTCTGGCTATTTAGAAATTGGTTGGGGTACCTGGGCAGCTCAGATGGTTAAGCGTTTGCCTTTGGCTCAGGTGATGCTCCCAGGGTCCTGGGATGGAGTCCGCATTGGGTTCCCCACTCCTTGGGGAGCCTGCTTCACCCTCTCCCTCTGCCTGCTGCTCGACCCCCTGCTTGTGCTTTCTCTCTCTCTGTAGAATAAATTAAAAAATTTTTTTAAAAATTTGTTGTTTAACCTGTAAATCCTTGAGGCTTTTAAAAATATCTAATTGTTATTGAATTTCTGATTTAATGTGGTTGTGTTTAGAGAGCATATTCTATAAATTGCAAGCTTATAATATACTGAGCTCTTTTGTGTCCCACCCAGCAGAAGGTCTATCTCGCTTAATGTTTTAGGTGCACGTGGGAAGGATGTGAATCCTGCTATTACTGAATAAATTATTCTCCAAAGGTGAGTAAAGTTAAAGTGTTCAATAATTATTTTTAGATCTCCCACATCCTTCTAGATTTTTATTTAGTTATTAAAGGGGAAATTGATATTTCTACTTCTGATTGTAGATTTGTCTATTTGTCTCTTCAGTCAGATTTGCTTCATCTATTTTTAAGCTCAGTTATTAGCCACCTACACTTTAGGTTTGCTATGTCTTCTTCATTTATCATTATAAATGTCTCTCTCTATCTCTGATCATTCTTCTTGTCTTGAGTCCATTAAGTCTAACATTAACATGACTCTTTCAGCTTTCTTTTGCATACCATTTATTGACGTATCTTTTTTCATCATTTCCTTTTTTATCTTGTTATGTTTTTGTTTTCCATTTCTTTTTTTTTTTAAAGATTTTATTTATTTATTTGACAGAGAGAGATCACAAGCAGGCAGAGAGGCAGGCAGAGAGAGAGGAGGAAGCAGGCTCCCCGCCGAGCAGAGAGCCCGATGCGGGGCTCGATCCCAGGACCCTGAGATCATGACCTGAGCTGAAGGCAGCGGCCCAACCCACTGAGCCACCCAGGTGCCCCTGTTTTCCATTTCATAAAGTCATGGATATGGATGGATTCAGGTCTATTCTTTTCGTCACTTGTTTTCAATTTGCCAATGTTATTATTTTGTTTTTCTCTTTCTCCTTTCCTGACTTCTTTGGGGTTAAGAGAATACTAATTTAGTGTTCTAGTGTAATCATTACTCTGTTGGCTTTTCAGCTATATTTTATACATTATTTTTTAGGGTTGCCATCAGAATTATAATATGCATGCCAATCATAGTCATCTTGCAGTGAATATTATGTGATACTTTATATAAAATGTATGAACCTTGTAACAAAGTAGTTTCTGTTTTTTAAAATTCCTGTCCTTTGTACTTATATATTTATGAACATACAAATAGTTATTATATGAACTTTTTTTTTTTTTTAAGTAGGCCCCATGCCCAGCGTGGAGCCCAGTGTAGAACTTGAACTCACTACCCTGAGCTCAAGACCAGAGTTGAGATCAAGAGTCAGACACTTAACTGTCTGATCCACCCAGGTGCCCCTACGTGTATCTATTATAATAGATTGTGGATGCCATGCTGTTGACAGCCTGGATTATCACTTTTTCCTCTATAAGGAATACTGAATTTTATTTTGCAATCATTTGAATGACTGGTAGATCCTTTTGGTCTTGTCAGGCATCGGTTTTGAGTTTAGTCCTAGGATGTGTCCCTTACTCTGGATCATGGTTCTTTGAAATAGGAACCTTCTGAAGTTCCAGGGATGCTTCTGAGAAAGCTGGGTGGGGTCTTCAATGTAGGGTTGTGGTTTGGCTCTCAGCTCTGTGGCAGGTAACCCTTGCTAGGCCTTGAGCAGTCTTGTCCTGTATTCATGAACCCCTAGCCCGTGGCCCTGGCCCCATAGTGAGTCCCGACGTCTGGGCTCCCTCGTCTCAGATACTTTGCTGCACAAATTTGAGCCACTTTGGAATCTCTAACTTTTGTCTGTTTCCTCAGCTGAACAAGACCACTGTTCTGCCACCACTTCTTCTTCTCACTGAGCAAAAGTGTCTCCTGACAAACATCTGAGGTGATTGTGGGACCCCCTTTAAAGGTGTCTATTTTGGGGCACCTGGGTGGCTCAGTGGGTTAAAGCCTCTGCCTTTGGCTCAGGTCATGATCCCAGGGTCCTCAGATCGAGCCCCTCATCGGGCTCTCTGCTCAGCAGGAAGCCTGCTTTCTTTTCTCTCTCTCTGCCTGCCTCTCTGCCCACCTGTGATCTCTGTCTGTCAAATAAATAAATAAAATCTTTAAAAAAAGAAGTGTCTATTTTTGCAATGTTCAGTCATGTACTGACTGTTGTTCATGCCTGGACACAGGATTCTGTCCATATTTGGATTATATTTGGTAGTCTGGTATGGCTAGAAGCAGAAGTTTCTCTGTGATATTTTAGAAATGTAATGGATTTAACACAATGTGATATCTTGGATTGGATCCTGGAATAGAAAAAGGGCATTCATTTAATTTAAATCTTTTTTTTTTAAAGGATTTTATTTTTAAGGAATCTTTACACCCAGTGTGGGACTTGAACTTACAACCCTGAGATCAAGAGTCTCTCACTCCACTGACTGAGCCAGACAGGTGCCCCAAGGGTATTACTTAAAAAACTGGCAAAATCAAAATAAAGTTTGGAATTAATTTAATAATAATGAGATTAATCTTTTAGTTTTCTTAAATGTACCGTGGTTAAATCTGTTAAGAGGGAATTGAGTGAAGGGCACAAAGGAATTCTGTTATTTTTTAAAAGATTTTATTTATTTGAGAGAGAGAGTGAGAGAGCGCGAGAGAACCAGCATGAGTGGGGAGGGGCAAAGGGAGAGGGAGAAGCAGATTCGCCCCTGAACATGGAGCCCAATTTGGGGTTGATGATCCCAGGACTTGGGGATCATAACCTGAGCCGAAGACAGGCACTTAACTGAGTGAGCTACCCAGCTGTCCCTCTATTATTTTTTTTTAAAACTTGTATATCTAAAGTTATCTAAAAATAAATGGCTTATTAAAAATATAGCATTGGATGCTGTGGCCATTAATAACAGTAGCTAACATGGCACCACTATATGCTGGGTATTGTTTTAAGTTCTTCACATATATTAACATACTCTCTCCTCACCAGAGAAACAACCCTATATGGTGTTATTCACATCTGCATTTATAGAAGAAGAAATTTCAGCACAGAGAAATTAAGCTAGTAAATGGCAGAACTAGAATTTTTTTTTTTAAGATTTTTTCACTTATTTGCCAGAGATAGAGAGAGAGAATACACACAAGCAGGCAGAGAGGCAGGCAGAGGTAGCTAGAGAAGCAGGCTCCCCGCCGAGCAAGGAGCCCGATGCGGGACTCGATCCCATCACCCTGGGATCATGATCTGAGCTGAAGGCAGCGGCTCAACCAACTGAGCCACCCAGGAGTCCCAGAACTAGAATTTTTTTAAAAAAGATTTTATTTATTTGAGAGAGAAAGTGAGAGAATGGGCAGTCTGCCTTTCCCTCTGCCTCTGCTGCTCTCCTTGCCCATTCTCTCACTTTCTCTTGGGTCATGATCCCGGCCCCCTGGAATGGAGGTCTGAGCTCCCCAAGCTGAAGGCAGACACTTAATCCACTGAGCCACCCAGGTGCCCCAGAACTACAATTTGAATTTTGCAATCTGGTTCCAGGAGTCAGGCTTCTAACCACTACATAATACTTCCTCAGGTTACAGCAAGAAGTGCTGCTTTCTCATACCAACTGCCAGACCAGAACAGTGATGCTTCAGTAAATGCATAACTTGAAGATGCAGTATGAAAAGAGATTTACACAAAACAAGAGCCCAAAGTACCCAAGGAAGGTATCTGGACCACACATGTCTAATACCAGACATCACATAAGTCACCTAGAAATTTTGTTCCCTCTTAACAAAGGAGAAGGGCAGGAAAGGAAGAGGGGAAAGAAATACTAAATATTTACTCAAAGAAGCCGAGTTAATTGGAAAATAATTAAATTTTCCCCCCAGAGCAATTATTACGCTTAAAAATATGTATTTCTGCCAAGGGAAGACTTTTAACCTAGTTGTGTGACAGAAAATCAAGTTTTATTTTTGCAATGCACCATCCCGTATGAATTTCAAATCTGCTACAAATGCACATCTGGTTGAAAACTAGTGTCTTCCCACTCCTAGGTAAAGCTCGAGTTCTTTCAAAGCCAGAAGGTCCTTCTTCCTAGCTCTCAAGCCTCCTGCCATGTCCTCTTTGCTCTCCTTGCTCCAGTCATTTCTTTAAAAACTTTTTAAAGTTTTGATTGAATTTGTTAAAAGAAACGTCCCCTCTCCAGTTGTGTGCTAATGGTGCGGTGGGGGTGGCAGTGTGTGAGTCTCCACCCAGAGAGGGTGAAGTTGTATTTGTGCTTCATTTTTCCCCTGCAAAAAGCTTGTTTCCATTTGGCCCACCGTGCTGGAGAGGGTGCAGGGTGGTCACACAGGGAGAGGCTCAGGCAGAAGCCCTGGCTCCGGGGAGGGTGGGGGGAGGCCAGCGGGGTCCCCCCTGAGGCTGCTGGGCTCTGGGGGCTCCTAGCCGTGCCGGAGGGGGGTCCTCTGGAGGAGAAACCCGCCCGTGCAGGTGGAAGAGGAGTCAGGTGCGGGGCATCTTCCTGATGAGTAGCACCTGCTCATGCCGGAAGTGGCCTTCCGGAAGTCGGCGGCCCGGGACCCGCAGGTCCAGAGGGTCTGGTTGGGTCCTGCCACGGGACCGCGCTTGCTCCGGCCTGCAGGGTGTGACCCATGCCCTCGGGAGCCACCCCGTCGCTGCGGTCGAGTGGAAGCCCTGAGACAGGTGGGCGCGAGGCCCGCAGGTGCTGGGGAGCAGGCGGTGGGACCCTTCCGTGAACCCGGGAGCTCGTGGTCCATGGCGACGAGGCGGAAGCTCAAGATACTCTGCTGGCTGCTCGCGGGGGGCAGAGGATCGCGGAGAAGGGGGTTCTGGAGGCTGCGCCTGGAGAAGAGGTTGGAGGCTGGTGGGAGGCGGGAAGAAGGGGCGTCCCTGGGTCGGTGCCGTCCAAACTCTGGAGAAGCCAGAGACAGGTCCGTGGGTCTGCTCGGTGCTTTTATTTTTTAATTTTTTTAAAAAATTTAAAAGATTTTATTTATTTATTTGACAGAGATCACAAGTAGGCAGAGAGACAGGCAGAGAGGGGGGAAGGGAGGCAGGCTCCCCGCTGAGCCGAGAGCCGGATGCGGGACTCTATCCCAGGACCCTGTGATCATGACCTGAGCCAAAGGCAGAGGCTTACCCCACTGAGCCACCCAGGCGCCCCTGCTCGATGCTTTTAGTAAACTTTATTATTTAGAACTTTATTATTTATTATTAGTTTTAGAAAAATTTAGAAAAATTAGGGGCGCCTGGGTGGCTCAGTGGGTTAAGCCTCTGCCTTCGGCTCAGGTCATGATCTCAGGGTCTTGGGATCGAGCCCCGCATCGGGCTCTCTGCTTGACGGGGAGCCTGCTTCCCCCTCTCTCTCTGCCTGCCTCTGCCTATTTGTGATTTCTGTCAAATAAATAAAATATTTTAAAAAAAAGTTATGCTTACAATGCTTAAAATGATATTTAAAAAAAAAAAGGAAATCCCACTTCTGGTCAGTGTAGTAAACAGCGACCAATTTACTCTCCTGCCTGAACAACCAAAGGTTTCAAATAAATGAAACCATGGTTGTAAAGACACTAGACGTCAGACTGCAAAGGACAGTAACCCTGAAAGACCTTCAAGAGAAAACGTTTTCTCCAAAACTGCCCCAGCTCGTTTCCCTGGAAGTTACCAGGTCTGCTCTGCAGAACCTGCTGGACTCTGTGAGTTGAGGAGATGGAAAGGAGGGTTGTGAAAAATGAAATGGCTAAAGTGGGCCAGAGTACCAGGGATTGCATAGAGAGAAAACTTAAAAGTTTATCTGCAGGGATATAAAATAAAATTTTAAAAAAATATATATCAGTGTTGGTTCATTAATTATAACAAAAGTACCATACAATGTAAGATGTTAATAACAGGGAAAGGTGCATGTAGAGTGCATGGGAATTCTCTACTTCTACTTATAATTTTTCTAAATTTTTCTTTTTTTTTTTTAAGATTTTATTTATTTATTTGACAGAGAGAAAGAGATCACAAGTAGGCAGAGAGGCAGGCAGAGAGAGGAGGAAGCAGGCTCCCTGTCTGTCAAATAAATAAATAAAATCTTAAAAAAAAACAACAACAAAAAACTTCTTAATAGAATCCAGTTTATCAGTTTTTAAATGGATGATGCTTTTGTATTGTAAAAATCCATTGCCAAATCTAAGGTCACTGAGATTTTTTCCTGTGTTATCTTGTAGGAGTTTTCTGGTTTTGTATTTCTCATTTAAGTTTATGATTTATCTTGAATTAATTTTTGTGAAAAATGTAAGTTCTGAATCCAGTTCCTCCCCTACCCTTTTTGCATATGGACATTCAGTTATTGCAGTAGAATTTTTTTTTTAAAGGTTTTATTTATTCATTTGACAGAGATTACAAGTAGGCAGAGAGGCAGGCAGAGAGAGAGGAGGAAGCAGGCTCCCCGCTGAGCAGAGAGCCCACGTGGGGCTCCATCCCAGGACTCTGAGCCGAAGGCAGAGGCTTTAACTCACTGAGCCACCCAGGCGCCCCTGCAGTAGCATTTGTGGAAAGACTTATTTATTTATTTATTTTTTTCATTCAGTTGTCTTTACTTCTGACAAAGCCTCTTTCCTTAACTGAACCTTAGTCAGGCTACTCTTGGCCCTTTATTCTACTAGGCTTGTCCTTGGCCTGCTCAGTTCAGTTTTAGCAAGAATCATACCAGTTTGGAGCGAATCTCCATTCTTAGTAGTAATCACTCTTGATAGCTCATCAAATTCTCATCTCCCACTTCAGTATCTTATCACCATGACCTGCCTTTAGCAAGAATCCTCCTTTTCCTTGATGTTTCCTTTTCGTAAGTTTCCATCCTCTGACTCCCACCTGCTCCTTGGCTATAAATCTCCTCTTGTTCTTACTGTAATCAGAATTCAGACTGAGCTCTCTCCTCTCTGCAAATCCCGATGCAATAGTCCCCCTCAGATAATGTCTTGCTGTCTTTAACGAGTGTCATGAATAATTTTCTTTAACATTCTGTTGTCAAGATCAGTTGACAATATTGTATCGGTGTATTTCTGGTTTCTGGGCTCTTTGTTCTATTCTATTGCTCTATGTGTCTTTTTTTTTTTTTTTTTAACAGATACCATATCGTCTTGATTACTGTAGTTTTACTTTAAGCCTTGAAATCAGGTATTGTGAGTTCTCCAATTTTGTTTTTCAGTATTATGTTGGTGATTCTAGATCTTTTGTTTTTCTATGTAAACTTTATCTTTTTAAATTTAAATTACATTAGCCAACATACAGCACATCATTTTGTGTTCAGTGATCATTTTGTCACTATCTACCAAATAGCTTGAAGAGATTTAGGTTGGAATTGCATTGAATCTATAGATCATATTCTAAGAATTAATATCTTAACAATATTGAGTCTTAAAATTTTTTTTTTATTTTTAAAGATTTTATTTATTAATTTGTCCAAGAATGAGAGCACAAGCAGGAGGAGCAGGGGAGCAGCAGGCAGAGGGAGAAGCAGGCTCCCTGCTGAGCAAGGAGCCCAATTTGGGACTCAATCCCAGGACCCTGGGATCATAACCTGAACCAAAGGCAGATACTTAACCGATTGTGCCACCCAGGTGCCCTGAGGTCTTACTTATTTAAATAAATAACAGGTCAGAGTGGAAGGGAGAAGGACAAGCAGACTCTGCACTGAGTGTGGAGCCCAGTGTGGGGCCTGATCTTACCACCCTGAGATCACAACCTGAGCCAGAATCAAGAGTCAGACACTTGAGATGCTGGGTGGCTGTCAGTTGAGTGTCTGCCTTTGGTTCAGGTCATGATCTCAGGGTCCTGGGATCGAATCCCACATCAGGCTCCTTGCTTAGCAGGGTGTCTGCTCCTCCCTCTGCCTGGTGCTCCCCTACTTTGTGCTCTCTCTCTCTATCTCTGTCTGTGACAAATAAATTAATAAAATCTTAAAAAAGAAAAAAAGAGTTGGACTGTCAACTGACTGAACCACCCAGGAACCCCAGCAATAGCGTATGTTTTAATTAATGCATGTACCTTGTTCTTTTAGACATAATGCTATTGCATACTTAACTATAGTTCGGTGCAAACATCACTTCATATGCACTGGGAAACGAAAAAAAAATCATTTGACTTGTTTTATTGTCATATTTACCTTACTGCAATGGCTTGGGACTGAATCTGAAACATCTCTGAGGTATGCCTGCAGTTCCAGAAATTTGGGGTTTTTTTGGATTTTCTACGTAGGCAATCATGTCATTTGCAAACAAAAATCATTTTATTTCTTCCTTTCCAGTCTGCATGCATTTTATTTCCATTTCTTGTTTTATTGTAGTAGCCAGGACTTCCAATATAATATTGCTACGAC
The DNA here is from genome assembly GCF_002288905.1 of Enhydra lutris kenyoni. Lineage (NCBI taxonomy): Eukaryota > Metazoa > Chordata > Mammalia > Carnivora > Mustelidae > Enhydra > Enhydra lutris. The sequence continues at coordinate 26,201,377 of NW_019154108.1, read as the reverse complement.
TTGAATATTTGTGTCTTCCCCAGATTCATCTGTTGAAACACTAATCCCCAGTGAGATTGTATTTGGAGGTGAGGTCTTTGGGAAGTAATAAGCACATTCGCTTATGAGGGTGGGGCCCTTATGATAAGATTAATGTCCTTATAAAAGAAGAAAAGGAACAGCATCTCTTTTCTGGTATGCACCAAGGAAGGGCTATGTAAGGATATAACCAGGAAGAGGGTCCTTACCAAGAATCTTACCATGCTGATAGCCTGTTCTCAGACTTCCCAGCCTTCAGAACTATGAAAGATAAATGTTTCTTCTGTAAACCACCCAGCCTATAGTCGTTAGTTATAACAGCCTGAACTGACAGAGACAAATGTTAAATAAGAGTGGTGAGAAAGGACAGGCTTGCCTAGCTCCCATTCTTAGGATAACAGCATCTGGAAATGGGATGTGGTGTCAGCCCTGACATAGCTCTTTTAGTGCCTTGTTTGGAGCCTCCCCTGTTCTGTTCGGGCTTCCTGGAGACCTCCTCATGGGAGAGAGTCTGCACCTTGCCACTCTTCCAGCTGTCATGCACCGTTATTACATGGGAGGCCCGTGGGTGTGTGTGATGTGCAGCAAAGGGGAACATCCTGTCATCTTGGGATTAAACCTCAGCCTTTCAGTGGGCTTTTAGCGCATCTCTAGGTTAGGACCTTCCCGAGTTTTTCTTAGCTTTTTTCCTCTTCTGGTAGAGGTAGGAAGGGTGGATGGGGCTGGAGTCACACAATTGCCTTTGTTGTAGATGGGATACCAGGTTCCATGGTCTTTTCTCTTGGCGAGTAGCCTGCTGCGTTAGGGAGAAAGCTCTGGACTATACAATAATCTTCCTTTCTTCCCCGCACATCCTTCCACAACCACAAGAAGATCTTTCCTGGGTCTTCACTTTGAGAAACTGGTGGGGCTACTGGAGGTAAAAATGTGTGAAAACATGATAGTCTCCTCAAGACTGCAGCTCCCAGGATTTTCTCACTCTCATGCTGGCCCACATACAGCCCGGCAGCTTGTCCGTGTAACCATGTCAATGCTTCTAGCAGCTAACGGCTCCGATAGTTTCGGCTTCACCTAGGCGGATTTCAGCCGTGTCCCTGAATGAGCCAGTTTCTCCAGAATTCGGGGTGCTGATTTGTCCTGCAACCTTAGTTCTCTAAGGAGTCCAAGAAAAGTCACTGATTTTCAGTTTGCCCAACTTTTTCTTGTACTAACTACAGAGGGACAACTTCCAAACTCTTTACATGTCCTAGCTGAAACTGAGAATCTGGGAAATGTTTTATCACTGATACTGTTTAGAATTGCTGACTCATACTGCTGTTAAAACGTAGACTTTTTGTAGGTTTTATTTTTTGTTTTAATTTCTCTACAGGTGCACCTGGGTGGCCCCAATTGGTTAAACCTCTCACTCTTGATTTCGGCTCAGGTCATGATCTCAGGATGGTAAGATTGAGCCCTGTGTCAGGTCTGTGCTGGCTGTGGAGCCTGCTTATGATTCTCTCTCTCCATCTCCCTCTGCCTCTCCACCCTGCTTAAAAATAAATGAATGAATTAAAAGTTTAAAAAAATTGTCTACAGATAAACTTACTCCTTATCACTTCATCTGGGAGGACTACTCTCTCTCCCCACATGAAGCCTTTTGTGCACACTGGATCATCCCTGGTTTTTCTACCATTTTTCTCTCTCTCATCTTTTACCTGCTGACTCTTAACTATCCTTCAGTCTCAACTTAAATCTCATTTCTTCAAGAATATTTATTTCCCTCTCCCTTCAATGTAGGTTTAATCTAAACTTGGTTAAATTACTCTATTTTATATTCCTTTAGGCTCCTGCATACCACTTTTTGTATATTTAACGCCTTTGAAATTACTTTTTCAAAGTCATTCCTATAAGGGCAGGGATCATTTTTGTTTTCCTAGTACCTGGCACAATGTAAGTACGCAAAAATATTTCATTTGATTGGTAATTGACTGAAAGATGTAACCCTAGGATTGTATATCTTGCCAAGTTGTCTTTAATGTGCAGCAGTAACAGAAAGTCATTAAAATGCAATATTTGAAAAACATTACTTGAATTTGTAATCCAGGATAAGACCAAACAAGTAATCATGCATAACTAGAGAAGATGTGCTATAAATAGTGAGTTGTCAACATTAAGTCCAGTGAATCAGACATGTTTCTTTTTTAAAGCACAGAACAGATTGCAGTTGTTAGGATCATTGAAACAAAAGCTCTATGCTGCGAAAATAATAATTTGGCAATAATAGAACAATATAAAAATTGTAGAGCATGACCAAAAATTGAGGAGTGTCAAATCTGTACTGTTTAGTTCTAAAGTTAATTGATTGAAATATATGTATGTTTAAGAATTTATTGAAAATAATAGACATTATCATTGGTTAAAGAAAAAAAAAGAAAACAAAAAACAAATTGTAACTTCCAAATTTCTTTAATAAAGGATGGGATTGGGAGCAAACAAGGTAAATAGAAACTGCATAATGAAAGAAGTATGAAAAACAAAAGTTGTGGAATAATACAGAATTAGGACCTACTTGGAGTGCCTGGCTGCCTCAGTCAGAAGAGTGTGTGTTCTTGATTATGGGGTCGTGAGTTCAAGGCCCATGTTGGATGTAGAGAGTTCTTTAAAAAAAAAAAAAAAAAAAAGAATTAGGACCTACTGTCTACACTGAAACATTCATACATGTATAACTTAAAAGGGGTAAAGTTATCTAATAAAGGAAAAGATGCTCAGATTGAGTAAAAAGATGTATACACACATATATGCTGTCTGTGGGGGCCATAATTTTGAAAAATGACTCAAAAATTAAAAATGAATATACAAACAGGGCACCTGACTAGTTCAGTTAGTAAGCATGTGATCCTTGATCTTGGGATTTTTTTTTTTAAAGATTTTATTTATTTATTTGTCAGAGAGAGAGAGAGATCACAAGTAGGCTGAGAGGCAGGCAGAGGCAGAGGGAGAAGCAGGTTCCCTGCCGAGCAAGGAGCCCAATGTGGGACTCAATCCCAGGACGCTGGGACCATGACCTGAGCCGAAGGCAGCCGCCTAACCAACTGAGCCACCCAGGCGTCCCTTGATCTTGGGATTTTAAGTTCAAGCCCCACTTTGGGCCTACAGTTTACTTAAAAAAAAATTGTGCAAAGAAGTGCAAAAAAGGGCATGCAAAAAATGTAATAAAAACTTATAATGACAGAAAAAATTGAATTTACTTATTTTAAAAAAAAGAATTTTTTTTTTTTTTTTTTAAGTAGTCTCTGCCCAATGTGGGGATTGATCTCATAACCCTGAGATCAAGAGTCCCATGCTCTGGGTGCCTGGGTGGCTGAGTCAGTTAATCATTTGCCTTCGGCTCAGGTGATGGTCCTGGAGTTCCTGAAGTCCTGTGGAGTCTCAGGATCGAGCCCTGCATCAGGCTCCCTGCTCAGCAGGGAGTCTGCTTCTCCCTCTGCCCCTCACCCGGCTCATGCTCTTTCTTGCTCTGTGTCTCTCAAATATATAAGTGAAATTTTAAAAAGAAAAAAAATATAGATTCCCATGTTTTCCTGACTGAGCCAGCAGGTGCCCTCAGAAACAGTTGAATTTAGAGAAAAATATCACTTGTGTTCTTTAAGGATATAGTCCGACATGAATATATAGCTAAAATATATAAACCAAAATGTTCTTTTCAAGAGTGTGAAGAAAATACATAGAAAATATTATAGTAATGGAAAATGTTATAATCTGTCTTAATCCTTGAATGATAAAGTGGACAAAAAATATGTGAGGCTACAGGGAAATAAAAGTTGGATTAATAAGATTAATTGATATGCATTTCTTCAGCTCTATATCTAGCAAACAGGTGATGCACTTTCTTCTCACTTTTAAAATATTTATAGATTTTGTCCATATAGTAGGTCAAAAAGAAACCTGAATTAATTCAAAGTAATACAAACCATGTTCTTTGCTCATGATGCAAAAAGTTTTTGATATTGTTCTTTATAAATGTAGGTGCGAATAAGATTCAAGTGTCTGGAAATGAAATGTTTCTTCATACACTTCATGTTAAAAAGTTGAACTCAGAAGGGGGACCTGGCTGGCTTAGTTGGTAGAGCATGCAACTCTTGATCTCAGGGTTTTGAGTTGGAACCCCATGTTGAGTGTAGAGATTACTTAAAGTAAAATCTTAAAAAAAAGTTGGACTTTGAAGAAAATTCATACACTTAAGTACTTTCATTATCAAACAAGAAACAATTAAATTAATATTGAACTCAGATCTTGGGAAAAGAACAATGAAATAAACCTAAGGAAAATAGAACAAATGAAGAGAGAAGTACTAATTAATGAATAAGAAAAAAACAGAATAAATATATGATCTAGGAACTAGTTCCTTAAAAACAAACCTTATTACATAATAGACCTACCAGTTGAACTTTATCAAGAAAGAGTGAAAATGTAAATATAGGGGCACCTGGCTGGCTCTTTCAGTAGAGTATGTGACTCTTGATCTTGGGGTTGTAAGTTCAAGCCCCACATTGGGCATGGAGCCTCCTTAATTAAAAAAAATTATAAATGCACAAAACTGGATGAAAAAGGAAAAACAGTAGCTTTGGGGGGAAAATGAAAGAAATTGTTAGAAAATATTTTGTGAGGCATTTGGGTGCTTAGTCAGTTAAGTATCTGACTAGCTCAGGTCATGATCTTGGGGTCCTACTCAGCAGGGGGTCTGCTTCTCCTTCCCCCTCACCCCCTCTTGCCCTCTTTCTCTCTCTCTCTCATATGAATAAATAAAATGTTAAAAAAGTAAGAAAATATTTTTCAAGTCTTAATAAATTTGAAAAATATGGAATGGTGTTGAAATTTATATGCCACTGTTTAAGTTTTATAAAACTCATTTTTTTAAAATTTTCTATAAGTGATCTGAATATTTTCATCAACTCACACTCCAATGAATGATAGAAAATTATATGTGGACTTGCCAATTAGAAATATCTCATTCTTTTCAGGATAAGAGTCTCTTTTCTTTGAAACTGTGCCTTTGGGATAAAAGCTCAGTCTCTGATTTCCTTACCACAGTTCTTCCCCAAAATAGGGTCTGGATGTGGTTGACTGGAAAACTGTTTGGTGATGGGGTAGGGAATAGCTTTGCACTGGCTCTTCAGTGACCTCTGCGGCTGAGCTCTGCTTTTGATGAAACTCCTGGTCTGCTCTCTCGATCTGGGGATTATTGGTGGGCACTTTGGCTGGCTTCCATGTGAGTAGGCCTTTCCTCAACCTTTGCTAGTGCTTCTGACCATCTGAGATCTGGCCAATAAGACTTCCATGTGACTACTCTTGGAGCCATCTGCCCAGAGGTTCTCGACTACAGTTTTTGCTCTGCCTCTCCTGTAGCAATCCCTTGGCAAATTCACTAATCAACTACATTCTGCATCTTTCCAGAGGGCACATAGGAACTTCTGGATCCTTTGGGATCTTGGCACTCTACCTGGCTATTCATTTTGTAGATTTCACTCTGGAGTGGTTGTCTTATTTCAGTGTGGCAACCTCTGAAGCCCATTCCTTGCCCTGACCTACACTGATTGAGGACATCTAAGCTTTCCACCAAATCCCGAGCTTCCATTTTGGGAGGAGGAACAGGAAAAGGGGAAAGGAGATATTTTAAATGGAAAGAGAATATTTTATTTTTATTTTTTTAAAAAATTAGTTAAGAGAGGGGCGCCTGGGTGGCTCAGTGGGTTAAGCCACTGCCTTCGGCTCAGGTCATGATCTCAGAGTCCTGGGATCGAGCCCCGCATCGGGCTCTCTGCTCGGCAGGGAGCCTGCTTCCTCCTCTCTCTCTGCCTGCCTCTCTCCCTACTTGTGATCTCTCTGTCAAATAAATAAATAAAATCTTTAAAAAAAAAAATTAGTTAAGAGAGGGAGCGCACATGACAGGAGGGCTGGAGGGAGAGGGAGAGAAAAACTCAAGCAGCCTCTTTGCTGAGTACAGAGCCCAATGTGGGGCTTGATCCCATGAACCTTAGGTCAGACCTGAGCCAAAATCAAAAGTTAGATGCTTAACTGACTGTGCCACCCAGGTGCCCCAGCAGAGAATATTTTAAATCAGGAGAGAATAGACTACTTTAAACTGGCTGCTTTATCCTCTTCTTGTACTGCTCACTTGGATGGGTACCCATGAGCGACATGGGCTTAGATAAAATAAATGATAAAATAAACCTATTTGTTTTTCACATCTCATTGGCAATTATTAAATTTTTTGGATCACTACATTTGAAGTATTCTGGGATGTATTCTCATCTGTTGTAAATCTTGTTGCCCAAAAGTTGTTCCGTTCAAGCTCAAGTCAGATTCTATCTAGAACAAAGGAGACAAGGAGCTTAAAGTTTTACAACTGACTTTTTTTTGGAGTCTTTGGTTAAATACTAGTACGATGGCCAGAATTTATTAACTGTGTGAAGAGATTTCTAAAGAAACACATCCTTTATATATCAAAAGCTAAGTTTAGGGCTTTGACTAGGAGTTCTATCATAAGTGTAAAATGGAGAAAATGCCTGGGTGGCACAGTCGGTTAAGAGTCCTACCCTTGGTTTTGGCTCTGGTCATGATCTCAGGGTCCTAAGATCAAGCCCTGTCAGGCTCCGCCCTCAGCGTGGAGTCTGCTTAAGACTCTCACTCTCTCTCCCGCTGCCCCTTCCCACTGTGCTCTCTTTCTCTCAAATAAATAAAATTTAAAAGTGGCATTTTGCAATTTCTTTATAAAATGTCTACATGTATATTTCTTTTTTTTTGTTATCCAGCATGGGATTCACTGGATTTCTGTATATTGATGTTTTTTATAGTTATAGAAAATCTCAGGTATTATCTTTTCAAGTATTTGTATAAAAGAAATTAAATAGAAAATCTTCTAAAGCAGCTAGAGAAAAGAATCAGATTAACTAAAGGAGTTAGGTTTACAGATCTCAAAAGGAGCAATGGAAAGCAGAAAACAGATGATTGATATCTACAAGGTGATGAAAAATATGACAGCCAACCTAGAACTCTCTACAAAGTGAAAGAATTCTTTGGCTATAAGAAAAAATATACATAGAAATCTTTAGATAAACAGAAACTAATCACACAAAAGGGAATTCTTATAGATATTCCTGATATTGACCCTATCTAATAGATATTCATGAAAAAGACCCAGGATGTATGTCAGAGGTATAGAAGGAAATGAAGAGCAACAAAAGTGGTCTATTTAAATGAACGCTGTATAAAACGACAATAAAACTTGTGGTGTTCAGGATTTAGATATCTAGAGAAATAAAATACATGACAATGTTGAACATGTAAATTGGAATAAGGGTATGTGTAGTAAAGGATTCTCAGGCCTTTGCATTGTCCTGGGAGTTGAAGTTATTGATTATCAGACTTCGGTGAATGAAGGATGCATGTTCTAATGTCTAGTGTAACTATTAAAAAATACAGAAAGAGAGTCTGCTTCTCCCCCTGCTTGTGTTCTTGCCCTCTCTCTTGCCCTCACTCTCTCTGTCTCTCTCTCAAATGAATAAATAAATAAAAATCTTTAAAAAAATACAGAAAAATATAATTTACAACTTAATAGAATGATAAAAAATGGTAAATATGTTCAAAAGAAGGCTATACCATTCTCCTGAACTTTGTAGTATACCTTTTATTATGAACACATACCAGTATTTCTTCATCACTTACAGGAAAAGTAGAGTGTGTTACCTTAGGAGGAAGAAAGAATGTCTTCGGGGCACCTGGGTGGCTCAGTGGGTTGGGCCTCTGCCTTCAGCTTGGGTCATGATCTCAGGGTGGTGGGATTGAGCCCTGTGTCAGGCTCTCTGCTCAGTGGGGAGCCTACTTCCCCCTCTCTCTGTGCCTGCCTCTCTGCCTACTTGTGATCTCACTCTCTCTCTCTCTCTGTCAAATAAATAATAAATAATCTTAAAGGAAAGAATATCTTCAAATAGCATTGAAAAGTAAGGAGAACACTGATTCGACACACAATTTGGGGGTTACTGGAGTATGAGAAACACTGATTTGTGAAGAATTCAAGAGAAGGATGAGGAGTTCAAGAAAAGAAATGTCCATGAGGAATATTAACTGTTGGTAATGTAAAAAAAATTTCCATGGCATGGAGGTTTCTGCGGGCACAGGTGAAAGGTTTGGGAGAAAGGATGGCAGTGGGAATGGGATCAGCAAGGAGGAAGCTCTGAGCAGTAGAGGAATGCAGAGATTACCAGAGACGCTTCCTAGTGTTGGGTCCCCCCAAAATTGGGGAACCCCAATAATGGGTCCGTGATTAAAGGAGCGAGACTGATACAAAGCGAAGGTCAAGCAAAGCTTTATTTCGCGCCAAGCACCAGGAATCATACTGACCATCTAACAGAACGGTCGGGGCTGCCCCTACAGAGAGGACGACCCCTTCCTGCTTTCCAGACTAACTTTTATAAAGCAAAGGCCATGTGGTTGGGCCTGGCCACACACAGGTGGCCAATGAAATTATAACACACAAAGGAAACTCCACAGTGATGCTAGGTGACCAACTGAATTACAATTTACCCTAGTAGACATTTGAACCAGCCTATCACACCTTGGTTAGGATTGGCGCTAAAAGGCTCCCAAAGGGCGGGGGCCCCTACTCCTTGGTAGCTAGGAGACAGTATGCGCCCCCACTGACTGAATACCTCCACCTGGACTGACCCACCCTTGTACTTGGACTTTGTTACCTGGGACTGGTTTCCCGGACTTGCTTTTTTAAGTAAGTTCCCCTGGGCCGGGGGTGGGGGGGTGGGGGGGATCAGTTTAAGCTTTACAGCAAAATGGCAGTTCAACCGGGGTGGGGCTGCTCTGGCTGAATAGGCCCTTACACTAGGAAGAAAGCAAGCGTATCAGGGGTGGGTGACATACTGAATTTAGCTCACTGGAAGATTGTCTGGTGAGCTGGTCTCATAAACCCCTTGGTAAATGTTAAGACTTGTCAGATCAGAAACCTCAGCAAGTGTTGGGTAGCTGGGCTTCTGAGAGAGTTCTGAAAAATGGCCTTCAGACAATCTTGGTGGTCCCCATGACTTGTGCTGTGGAAACAGCAGCAACTGTTTGGACTTCACGTGACATCGATTATGTATCTGACTTGAAAGTTTGGAAAATTGTACTTATTTCTTAAAGTAATATGTCTGTTAAACAAATTGAATTTACCCTTCCTCAGAAGCTAGGTAGTTTTGGCCATATAGACATTCCAAAACTCAAGAGTCGTCTTTCCAGAAAGAACAGAAGAGTCCAGTAAACAGCCAGTTGAATTATGTGGCTCTAGAGAGCTATATAAATCAGCATAGAATCCAAAGTCTGTTCGGCATGCATAGTAGTTTCTTATCTCTTCCTCCCTTTTGAAATTCTGGTTTGTGCTCTGTGTTCAGTAATGATGGACTTACCTTGATTTCCCACAAGTCATCTCATAACTCAGTGTTTTAATAAATTCATCCACAAAGCTCATTTTAGAAATTATGTATTCTATCCAATATATATTCTGATTCTGTCAATGGCAAAAAGTACACCATGAACTTCACTCCTCTGGGGTTCGAATCTTTGGAATAAATGGTGAGACCCTCAGGAAGGGTAGTTAAGGAAAACAAAGGGCATACTCCTGTGGTCATTAAATGAATTGGGTATGGATGGAGTTTTGCCTTGGGAGTAACAGCTGTTGATACCATGATTAATCATTATCACCAACTCTGCAGTGGAAACTAATGAGGCATTTGAATGGTTTTAAATTCTTATTCTAAAATAAAAACATTTAATTTGAAGTTGAGAATCACAAACTGTTTGAAAAACAGCTGGCAAAATGTCAAGGGTCCGGTTTCTCCTGCTTTTTTTTTTCTTCTAAATGGAAATGGAGCTGAGAGGTGGTGCATGGAAAGAACATAGATCATTTTACCACTCCTTGAAAAGCTAACTCCTCTTTCCCAATGTATTTTTTTTTCTCTGCTTTCTGTGAATCTTAAAATAGAGGCTCCCAAAGGCAAAAACATGGGACAGCGAAAGGATTTATCTCATACTGAGAAAAAGTTACATGTGAATAGAAGAAACTTAATATATGTGTGTACACATACACTTGTAGTCTTTGGAAAGGCTCAGGAAATTAACCTAGCATCACTGTTGGGACCAATGGAAGAGTAAGCAAACAGGCATGCAGATGTTCATCTGCAGGTGGAACTTGGTAAACAGGCAGTGTCACCGTTGGAAGGCAGGTGTTCAAGACCCCTCAGGTAGTTTGTTTTGTTGTTTGAGCTGCTTCTCCAGCTCTGTGTAGGTCTAGCTTGGACTTGGATTATTTTCTTCCCTTTTAAACAGTTAAAAATATTTTTTGTACTAAAAACATTTAAAAATAAAAATTTATATTAAAAATAATGATTACAGGGTAGAAAATTATAAAAGTGCACAAAAATATAAAATGCCTTGTAATGGGGCATTTATACCCAGTTATAGCTGTCTTAACATTTGGAGTGTTCTCAGGGCGCCTGGGTGGCTCAGTGGGTTAAGGCCTCTGCCTTCGGCTCAGGTCATGGTCCCAGGGTCCTGGGATCGAGCCCCGTGTCTGGTTCTCTGCTCAGCAGGGAGCCTGCTTCCCTCTCTCTCTCTGCCTGCCTCTCTGCCTACTTGTGATCTCTGTCTGTCAGATAAATAAATAAAATCTTTAAAAAAAACCCAAACATTTGGAGTGTTCTTATATTTAAAAATAAATCTTATATACACACACACACACACAGATACACACCCCTATAAGAGTGTATTGGAGATTCTCAGTCCTGGCTACACATCAGAAATCATCAGTGTGCTTTATGTAAGAGAGAAGAACTGAAACTCTAGTCATTTAAATAATGCTTAAGGAATAATCGTTATTCCTACCTCAAAAGAGTCATAATATATACTTATTTACAACTTAAATTAAGTTTTAGAGGGTGTATATATGTGAATATACATGTATAAAATTGTTTATGAAAAATGTATATAGCTTCTCACTTTGATTTTTCGCCTAATATTTTAAGTATTTCCATGTCATCAAAATTCTTAATAGTCATTACCCATAATGGCCACAAAAATTCCATCCTATGAAAACAGAAATTCCTTATTACTTTTTATTTATTCTCTTATCATTGAACATTATTTCCAATAAATACACAATGGTGAGCATCATGAGCTAAATGTGTATACATTTATCTGATTATTCCCTTAGGATAGTTTTCCCTAGATATGGATCTAAAAAAGGAAGGGGCAACATCTGGATCAAGAAAACATGGGGGTGGGTGATGGACTCAGTCCCTTGTGCATCTGACTCTTGATTTTGGCTCACGTCATGATCTCAGGATTTTACACTGCAGTGTGGAGTCTGCTTATCCCTCTCCCTCCGCTCCTCCCCTAGTCTTGCACTCGTGTCTGTGCTCTCTCTCTCTCTCTCAAATAAGTACATAAATAAAATCTTTAAAAAAGAGAGAGAGAAAAAAAGAAAACATGTGGGGTGCCTGGGTGGCTCAGATGGTTAAGTATCCGACTCTGGATTTTGGCTCAGATCGTCATCTCCAGGTTGTGGGATGGAGTCCTGGGCTCCGTGCTGGGGGCTGAAACTGCTTGGCATTCTATTTCTCTTTCTCTTCTTTGCCCTCCCCACCCCTACTTTCACTCACTTTCTCTCAAAAAAAAAAAAAAAAAAAAAGAAAGAAAGAAAGAAAGAAAGGAAAAGAATGTTTTCCAGGGCATCTGGCTGGCTCAGTTGGTAGACCACGCATCTCATGATCTCAGAGTTGTTAGTTTGAGCCCATATTGGGTGTAGACATTACTTAAAAATAAAATCTTTAAATTAAAAAAAAAAAAAAAGAAAAAAGAAAAAAGGCTTTCCTAGGAACGCTACAGCAGATTCCCATTTATATCTTATTGGCCAGACAGTGTCAAAGGGGCATTCCTGAGTAGAAGGTCAGAATGGAGACAGTGCTGGGTGAGCGAACAAATGGAGTCCATCCTTACTGCTGTACAGGTTTTCTACACATTATTTGTCTTTTTTTTTTTTTTTTGGCACTAGGGTTTTGTAAGCTGTGCCTCAGTACGTATGGGTGCTGGAGCTTGCCCAGGGTGCTCTTTCTTGATGTGTAACACACAGAGGTTCGGCCAGTTCTTCTTCAACAGTGACACAAGGAAATAGCTCAGTGGACATCGTATACAAGCTCATCATCTGCCGTCTTCATGTGGCTGAGGGACCACTGCCAGACACAGCACCTTCTTCATCTGGAACTTGATCATGGTATTCACTTTATCGACTTTGGCCATCATGTTCTCATTGTGGGTCGGCAAGAAAGGGAACTTGCTAGCCTTCTTCAGGCCTGGGCCTGGGATTTGTGGGATCTGTTTGATCAAAAATTCTAAGACCAAAATTCATCATATTTCTTGACCAGCTTCTTATTCTTGTTGAGTTCCTTCAGCACCTCAATGTCCATGTGGGGGATATTCTTATGGATACAACCTTGGTGTCCTCACAGTGCTTCTGGTCTCCTAAGACACACATGGAGAACTTAGGGAGGGGAGTGAACTTAAAGCCTGATGGTGCCCAAGAAATGTTTGTCCTTGTGAGTGTCATACTTCTTCAAGCTGATCTGCAGCTCCACTGTCTCCAAAAACCTCTAGTGCTTTTGCTGGTTCCTAAGTAGGATTTCCTATGTAGTCTCATAGCACTGTTATTCTTTTTCATGAGTAATAGTCATCTCTTTCCCAAGGTTTTTGTTTGGGGGGAAGGCAGAAGGAGAGAGAGAATCTTAAGCAGCCTCCACACCCAGCATGGAACCTGATGTGAAGCTTGATCCCACAACACTGAGATCATGACTTGAGCTAAAATCAAGAGTTGGACACTGAGCCACCCAGGTGCCCCATCTCTTCCCCAAGTTTAACAACCCTGAAGTCACATGCAATTACTGCTTCCAGCTTGGAAACCTTGATCTCTGAGTGGTAATTCTGTCTGGTCTGCATGGGGTTTAATTCAGTAGATCTGGAGTCCAGCCCATGTTTTTATTTCTTTTCCTTTTTAATTTTATTTCTTATTTTTTATTTTTCAAAGATTTTATTTATTTATTAATCACAAGTAGGCCGAGATCACAAGTAGGCAGAGAAGCAGGCAGAGAGAGAGGAGAAAGCAGGCTCCCCTCTGAGCAGAGAGCCTGATGCGGGGCTTGATCCCAGGATCCTGAGATCACGACCTGAGCCGAAGGCAGAAGCTTAACCCACTGAGCCACCCAGGTGCCCCTGAGGTTTTATTTTTAACAAGTTTCAGGTAATGCTGCTGGTCCAGGAATCATACATATTACTTATCTGTAGTATGATACCATAATTAAGAAATTGATACTAATATAATCTATTGACCTTATTCAGGTTTCATCAGTTTTATACGCTCTCATGGTTGTGTTTCTCTGTGTGTGTGTAATTAGTTCTGTGCAGTTTTATTACACGTGTAGATTTGTGTGATCATCACCTACAGTGAAGATACAAAGTATTTTCATCCAAGAAATGGTTTATGTTATCCTTTTATAGCCACCAGTATCTCCCTCCTTTATCCTATTACCCAGCATTTGACAACTGCCAATCTGTACATCACCTCTATAGTTTTGTCATTTCAAAGATGCTTTCATAAGTGAAATCATAATCTTAAACTCCCCATTTTCCCCTCCTCCCAGCCCCCAGCAACCACTATTCCACGTTCTGTTTCTGTGAATTTGAGTACTCTGCATACCTTATGTAAGAGGAATCATGCACTGTCTTTCATGACTGGCTTTTGCATTTAGAACAATGTCCTCCAGGTTCATTTCAATTGAAGAATATGTCACACTTTTCTTTTTAAAAGCTGAATAACATTCCATTGTATGCATGTATTGCATTTTGTCCATCCATCAGTGGACACTTGGGTTGTGTCTACTTCTTGACTATTGTGAATAATGCTGCTTTGAACATGTGTGTATATGAATATCTTTCCAAGACTTTATTTTCCTTTTCCTTTTTTTTTTTTTTAAGATTTTATTTATTTATTTGACAGAGATTACAAGTAGGCAGAGAGGCAGGCAGAGAAAGAGGGGGAAGCAGGCTCCCCTCTGAGCAGAGAGCCTGATGTGGGGCTTGATCCCAGGACCCCGAGATCATGACTTGAGCCGAACGCAGAGGCTCAACCCATTGAGCCACCCAGGCCCCACCCATTGAGCCACCCAGGCCCCTCAAGACGTTATTTTCAATGCTTTGGGGCAAATATGCAGAAATGAAATAGCTGAATCATATGGTAATTCTACTTTGAATCTTTTGATGAAACACCATACTATTTTCCATAATGGTTCTGCCATTTTATGTACTGACTGAACACAGGGTTTGTAATTTCTCCATGCCCTTATCAGCACTTGCTATTTTCTTTTTTTGACAGTAGCCATCATAATGAGTGTGAGATGGTATCTACTTGGGGGTTTTGTTTGCATTTATCCAGTGATTAGTACTGTTGGACATCTTTTCATGTGCATGTTAGCCATTTACATATCTTCTTTGGAGAAATGTTTATTCAAGTCCTTTGCCATTTTTCAATCAGGCTTTTTGTTGTTGTGATTGAGTTGTAGGAGTTCTTTATGTGTTCTGAAGCTTAATCCTTCATCAGATATATGATTTGCAAATATTGCTCCCATATGATAGGTTGCCTTTTTACTGTACTGTGTTTTGGTGCACAGTTTTTAATTTTGAAGTAGTCCAATTTATTTTTACTTATGTTGCCTGTGCTTTTGCTGTCATATTCGAGAAATTATTACCAAATTCAATATAATGAAAGTTTTTCCCCATGATTTCTTTTAAGAGTTTTATTTACAGTTTTAGCTTTTATATATAGTTTCTTCGATCCATCATGTGATATCTTCGATTTGTTGAACCCTGTGAATGTATCACCTCTAAAAATTTCAAATAGAAAAACTGATAAAGGAACAACTTTGAGGCTTTTATTGTGTTAGAGTCAAACTAATACAAACATTTGGAAAAAACTGGCAACTCTGTAGTATTCAGACTTCACATATAAGAAATTATTATGTAAGTTTATTTATTCATAGTTTTAAAAAATGTGGCTGATTAAATATTTGAAATTTTTTCAAGCAGGATTTGCATGTTTCACTATTTTTCCTAGGTACAATATATTTAATTTCTGTTCTAAGTATTACATGTCCCTGTTATGTTTTCTCACTGTTTTTTATTGGCTTTAAGGAAAACTATGTTAAAAATTTTGTATTATGTATTCACTTCGATGAACTCTATTAGTTATAATATTTCTAATGTATTTTCCATTTGTTTCTATAGAATTGAATGCATGGACTGATCTCTGTTTCCAGATGATATGTTTATCTACTGGTATAACCCTAGAGCATCAATTTAAGATTGTGGGAGAGATCAGTAAGGTGGTTATCTCTAAAATGAACATAAGCATAGATGGTTTTTCTTCATATCTAGAAAACATATTAGAAAATCCCCTGCCAGTCATAGGAAAAATATATAAAAACTAAAAATAAAATATTCTCCTTCCATTTAATTTTATTTTTTAAATCTTTCTTGTATTATAGAGCTTAGGTACTGAGAGCGCAGACTTTATACAAACTTGACATTTAATAACCATGTAACTCTGGGCAGTTAACAACCACTGTGATCTTCGGTTTCAGTATCTGAAGACTGTTGTTATAGTCCCTACCTTATGAGGTTATTGTGATGACTGAATTAAATGATCTTAATTAAATGCTTAGTTTAGTGTATGACACATAATAAACATTAAATACTGTTATTCTATGAGCAAGACATCTAGAACAAGGCTATATAGTGAGGTTATACCAGGCATTCCTTTATTCTCTATGGCACTAAAGAGGATGTTAGTATTTCAAAATGAAGCATCATGCTTACCAGAGATGAATTTACCTTGAATGATGCTTATGTTTGCACTTACCCTTGTCCCTTGCAAGGGTTTGCACTTACCCATGTCCCTTCCAAGGGTTTGCACTTACCATGTCCCTTCCAAGGGTTTGCACTTATTCATGTCCCTTCCAAGGTTCTGGACAATGTGTTCACATGATCACATGATTATATACTTTTATAAAATCTGCAAAAGTAAAATATTTATTTATTTATTAATTTTTTTTTTTTTTTAAATTTAAAGTTTAGTTAGTTAACATACAGTGCAGTATTGGTTTCTGGAGTACAGTTCAGTGATTCGTCATTTACGTACAACACCCAATGCTCATCACAACAAGCAAAAGTAAAATATTTAAGCAGTTTGCTAAGATTGCCACCATTTCTTTTCGTGTTGGCTTTCCCTCCAGCATAATTGTGCTACTGCCAGTTGGCATTGGAGTTACTGTGGCATATCAGTTATTTATTGCTATGTAAAGATACCACCTTCCAAAATTAAAACACAACCATTTATTAGTTCAAAATTCTGTGGGTGGGCAATTTTGCCTGGTCTCTACTGGATTGCTCTGCTGGTCTCTCCTGGGCTCGCTCATGTGGCCACAGAGACTGGTAGGGCAATGAAGAGTTTCTCTTGGCTTTCCTCATATGTCTGGGAAGGTGAGGAAACTGGACTTCATGTCTCCAACATCTGTCAGTTTATCATAATAAATATATTCTTTTTGCTAACACCACACTGACTTGTTTCATTATGATTTTGACTCCTCCAACTTTGCTCACCTTTTCACAATTGTTTTGGCAATTCTAGTTCCTTTGCTTTTCCATACAACTTTTAGAAGAAGCATGTTAATATCTACCACATAGCTTGCTAGGTTGTCTACTAGGATTGCACTGTACCTACAGATCAAATTGGAGAGAATTGGTATCTTAACAATATTGAATCTTCTAGGGGCACCTGGGTGGCACAGTCAATTGAATGTCTCTTGATTTTGGCTCACATAACGACCTTGGGGTTGTGAGATCAGGCCCTGCATTGGGCTCCATGGTGGGAGTGGAGTCTGCTTGGGATTCTCTCTCCCTCTCCCTTCCCCCCTCCAGCTTGTACACTCTCTCTCCAAAATAAAAAAATAAATCTTCTAAAAAATTGATTCTTCTAGTCCTTTCCTGTGGTATATCTGTCCATTTATTTAGATCTTCCTTGATTTTTAATGATGATTTATAATTTTCAATATATAGAACCAATTAATATTTTGTTAGATTTATTCCTAAGTATTTCATTTCTTGTGTGATATGGTCATTGGTATTTTTATTAATTTGAAATTCCAGTTACTCATTGGTGACAAATAGGAATATAATCTTTAAAAAATAGATTAAACTTTTTATTTTATAATGGGAAGGTTAGTATGTACAGTTAACTATTTTTTTTTAAAGATTTTATTTTATTTATTTGATAGAGAGAGAGAGATCATAAGTAGGCACTGGTGTTAGATCTAGGTTTAACAGTTGGGTTCTATGATTTACCAGGGCATAAGATGAAATTTTTCCCCTGGTATAATGTGGGATGAAAAATTGTATCTCCAATAGGGTTTTTATTTAAACATACATAGGCAACTAAAAATGATTGGATATAATATACCTCCTGATACCCTGTCTGCTTTCTACTGCACTGAGCACTAGAGATGGTAGTCCTTGAATATATATAAAAAGAAAAGAAATAATAAATAAAAGAATAAAAAACATGGCTATTTTTTATTCTGGCTTTGGCTGATATAATTGAAATATAGTCATTTTTTTTGCTCGTTATTATATTCCTTGTATCTCAGAGTTGGAGACACATAATGAGAGAGAGGCAAAGCCTTTTCCTCCCTTTTTTGGCATTTTTATGATATTTTATTTAGATTGTGGAAAATGTGATTTATAGTTCAAGAATGTCTCTTAATCCATTTTGACTGACAATGCAGCTAGTGGAAATTCCCCTTGGAAATGTCATGTGGTCTTCTTATTTTTAGCTTACAGTGTTATAGCCAATTTTTATCATTTTGTATATTGTGATGGATTTTTTAATGGTGAATTGAATGTGAGTTGAGTTGTATCAGGCAATGCCAGTGTGTTGCTATACCAAGAAATAGCCTGAGGTTTATGGAATAACTCTTGTAAATTCATATGGCCTGTAAATATAAAAGTTTATATTTAAAGTTAGTTTTGTTTTCTCTATAATTCAAAGTTCTGGGATCGTAATGAAGGTTAAGAGAGTTCAGGGGTGCCTGAGTGGCTTAGCCAGTTGGGCGTCTGATTCTTGATTTTGGTTCAGGTCATGATCTCAGGGTCGTGAGATGGAGCCACACTTGGGGCTCTGTGCTGGGCATGGAGCCTGCTTAAGATTCTCTCTCCCTCTCCCTCTGTATCCCCCCGTCCCCTGCCCTGCTTCCACACTGCTCTCAATCTCTCTTTAAAAAAGTTCAATACAAGTGAGGGAATGAAAATGTATAGAGGAACCCAGATTTTATGAGTTTGGAGCCATTTTACAAATAAAATCCGAAGTGTGGCTGTGCCGTCTTATAACTGAAGTGAAGTGTTAGTGGATGCATTAGAATCAACGAATTTTGTAGCCAGGGAACTAGGTGTTAAATCAGTAAGAATAAGAATGGGATTGGGTAGGGATGATCAAAGGCATCAGGAATGAGCGTATGACCTGTAACTAATGGTAACAAGAGGGTAAAAAGCTGTCATGAGTTGTTGGTAGAACAGTTGGAGCAAGGAACATCTGAAGCCATATTTCCTCTTTCCCAATTAATGAAATGGACTTTGAAAAAGAATGGCTTCCACTGGTGGAAAAGGTTGAGCTTGTTATGTTATCACAGCAAAGCAGTGTTTCAGTTGAGGCAACATTTGTGGAAAGTTCTGAGATCTTATGGAAGTTTCTCATAATTTGAGTAACTCCTTAAGGCTTCTTTGGTTCCTGTGGGAGTATACACTTTGGTTTCAGGTCAAAACTATCTTAAAGTCAATGGAATCCTGCACTCAATTCCTATCTTCTTATGAGTCTATCTACATGGATTGAACTTCTTTCCATTTCCTTGGTATGAAAAAAAATCAGATCCCATGAATTCCTTTATTTTTGTTCAGCCTATCTTGGTTGTACCCAGCTAGCTTACTTTTTCTGCATCCCTTGAACCTCTTTCATTTTTTGAGGAGTAGCAAAATCCCCTAGCTTTTGATTCTTTTTGGAGGAAGATAGCATAAAAGAAATTCATCTGCAAAGCCATTTATAGATGGCTACAGGTATTATAGACTTTTAATATACAGATTTATGAATTATAGACTTTTAATATACAGATTTATGAATTCAGAGTGGAGAGATGCTGGTGGGTGGGGGATGGAAACAAAGTGGAGAATGAAATTCCCATCTGTTTTGCCTTCTAATAAGTTGAGAGTTCATATAGTGATGTACTTTGAAAATATTTCCCAACTTTATATATGTCTTTTAAAACCAGGATTAAAGTCTTTTTCTCTTCTCATTCCATCAGTAATGCCTGGCAGTCTGTCATGGGCTGATACCACATAGGTCTGACTGATTTATCCTTCCCAAAGTCCTGCTTACTATTCACCTTGTGATCTTTTAGTATTTTATAAATGAAATGCTTGATGAGTTTGGTCTTTTCAGGTATCAAAGTTAAGGTGACCAGGCTATAATCTCTAGAGTTATTAGTTTATTTTCTTTAGAGGTAGAACTTACATGTGTCCTTTCTCTGTTTTTAGGCTTCACAGTTGTCCATCATGTGTTCAGAAAGATTGTTTCTGTGGTAAATTGAGGATATGAGGACATGTCTTCAATATTGCTGGATCCATGCTACCAGAGCAAACTGATAGGAAAACAGCTACTATCTTTAATCTCTGACTCATTTATCTCTTATTCTGAATGAACTTTGTATCCTCTGGCAAAGTGGTTGAAACTTTATTTGATCACAGTTGAACTTTTTATAGGTTTCATACTCAGAATCAGCTTTAGGACAAAAAAAATTACTCAGCTAGGAGCTCTGTAATTCACAGGTCGTAATCTCCCTGTTCTGAGATTAGACAATAGAAGGTATTAGAGGTATTTGGGAAAACTTGGGGAAGATGCTGAATAGTGTAGCAAAAATTATTATTTTTCTGTGAACCTCTAATCTTCTGTTGCCATAGATAATTAGAAACTGGTCAAGGAGGCATCATTTCACTTTACTTTTCACATCAAAGAATCCACAGCAGTGTTACCCTATTCTCCCAGTAAATCTAATTCAGAAGTTTTCCTAACTGTGAATTTCTAACTTATGAAAAGCTAAACTTAAATGAAACTAAACTTATTAAATGAACTGAATAGACAGGCAGAAAGCCCTTCATTTTTCATTTGTTCTTTGGATTAGTTATTTCTAGCCCTTGGGATAGAAACTTAGTAAGGTCCCAAGGTTTTTCTGTCTCAATAAATAATTAAAAGTACATCACAGACAAGTATCAAAATCCAAAATCTCATTCATTTAAAAATCTCTTCTCCCCCAGTTTAGGTCTGCTTCGGTCTTAGAGGACTGAAAAGGTGAGGTAGGGAGGGGTTTTGACCTAACTTTTGTCTTTTCTCGTTTCACTGCATTCTACACTTAATCATTGCTATTTGGGGGCCCTTTAATGTTAGAATAGAGGGAGAAGTAAGGGGCAGAAGAGTTCTTCTGGTCTGGTAAAGTTGCAAGGTGGTAGTGATACCACCTGAGCATAGTAGAATCCAAGGCTTGTCCTTTTTTCCCTGTGGTACTTCTTTCAGTTTAGTGATTGTGTCCCTACCATGAGGTTCCTGGCATGAGAGACGCTGCTTCCTCGTGGACAGTTTCTTCCCTCCACTCCACTTCTGCATCCGTGGGTTGCCTTCATCTTCTTGTTGAGACTGACCTGCTCTTGGCCAGAAGTTTTGGTGGGAGTCAAGGTCAGCTGACTAACTGGACTATCAGGCAACTCCATTCTACAGGGTCTGTGCTTGATCATTGGGAAACAGACCCTTAGCCCTGCTCTCAACAGATATGTAGCTTACTGTTGTACAAACTTATTCTCCTGTGGGAAGCTCTTAGCTATACTTATTTTCGCTTCTTTGTTCATCCATGAATCAGCTAGCTTCCCCTATGTCTATCAGATTCCAGAAAGTGTGTATTAGCTCTTCAGATGGTCCTTTTGAACCTTCAGCGGGGTTGAGGTGACCAGGGAAATTTTGTTCTCTTCCATGGGGAGAAGGAAATGTATAACACTAACAACAGTCTTCCCTCCACACCCCTGCCGCCCCCCACCCCGCAAAAATTCTTATTAGCAACCTCCCAATGGATTTTGTGTTAAGTGAGCGAAGAAGTGTCTTTGATGTCCACTGCAGTGTAAGCAGCAATAAAGCAGGCATTTTTGTCTGTTTTGTATATTCCTGTATCAGTAGGTTTTAAAAGAGGGCCTAGTAAGCACTCAGGAGTTTCTGTTGAACATATGAAGGAATGAATGAAGAAGTAGTCAAGCACCTTGTTTTATGATGTATATATGACATCTGTTGTATAAGAAAAAAGAAACCGAAAACAAGAAATGTCAGATTTAATACCCTATTAAAACAATTTAAAAATTGTGTTTACAAAGAAAATAAATGGCCAAGTTTTGGGGTTATCACCCAATTGCAATGTCCAAAAATATGTGTATTTTTCAGAGAGCAAAGGCTCTAAGTTCAAAGCTAAAAGTTTAACTAGTTGTAGACAGTCCAGAATGAATAGGAAATTTGGTTTGTTTTAGTAATTTATTCCATCCATTTGCAGATTATAAATTTCAGCGAAAACCTTAAGAGTCTTTGAAGAGTGTGCTCAAGTAGAACTTAAACTAGATTGTGGCTCACAGGTGGAAAGATGCTTTAGGGTTAACATCTGGTATAATGTTCTTCTCTTAGATTTCTCTGATATGTGTCTGTGCCTTTCATTCAGAGGATTTAAAATGTGTTCTGACTGTGGATCATGTTGGAAGTAAAGACTAGGAATCAGTGTGAACTTTTGGGAGTCCAGGCATCAGCAAAGATGATCTACCAGTGATGTCATTGGAACAATTTCCCTAAAATTTCCTGGACAAATGATACTATTAGAGGTTATAAAGGAGGGGTTTCACAAATAAATTTTTTATTTATGCAAGATCACAAATGTAGACACAGAATGGCAAATGATTTTTTTTTAAAGATTAAAAAGTTTTTAAAAATAATCACTACACCCATTGTGGGGCTCAGATTCACAACGCTGAGTTCAAGAGTCAGTGCTCCAGGTGCCTGGGTCGCTCAGTTGGTTAAGCATCTGCATCTTGATTTCAGCTCAGGTCATGATCTCAGGGTCCTGGGATGAAGAGTCCTACCTCAGGCTCCATACTCAGTGGGGAATCTACTTGAGGATTTCCTCCCTCTTCCTTTGCCCCTCCCCCCCTTGTATGCACATGCCTGCACTCTCTCTCTCTCAAATAAATAAATAAATCTTTAAAAAGGAAAAAAAAAAGAGTTGCATGCTCTACCAACTGAGCCAGGTAGGTACCTCTGGCAAACGATTTTCTTGTCATGTGCCAACTTTCATTAGTTGATAGTGGTTCCTGGAAAGCTAGACTGAGAAGGGTTTTGGGACTAAATCCAGTCCCAGTGCTTTATCAGAGGCAGCATATGGCACTGAGGAGATAGGACGGTCACCTTTCTCTTTTGCTCAACCATGATTAGAACATTTGAAGCGTCCATGACGGTTCAAATGCTAATTATGAGGGAGTTATGGTTAAGCAATGATAGAGTAAAGGTAATTCTGCTCCATTCTTGTCTCTGAAATAAAGTAATACAAAGTTTAAATAAACAGTAGCAAACAACTGGTGGAAATAGCAATCACACCCTGAGATTAAAGAATAACTGGGAAAGGAGTCAAATCAAGCCAAAGGGAAAATGTCACAGCGATAGATATCTCTGTATTTTGAGCAGTGTTCAGGGTTCCCCAGCGTAGATGGTTCAGACTTGAACAGTACAAACAGCAATCTTTTAATTGGAATAGCAAAGTCTTAGATGTAGACAGGCTTAGGAAGAGCCCTCAACTTCATTCTACACTGATCAAGTGGCAGGGGAGGCAGAATTAAGGAACTTGAAAGCAAAGCCATCTCATGAAGAGTGTTGCTATGACATGGTGGAGGAGTGAAAGTGAGTGACAGTCAGCTTTGTGTCAACCCATCACTGAGCTGAATTAGTAAATGATGGTATCATACAGAAATCATCCCATTTATGTGGAATGAGGCACAGTGAGAGCATGGAGATGTGGTCTGGAGTACCCAGCAGCATGGACAGATATCTGAGAAAAACATGTAGTTATTGAACTTGTCTGTTGTGCCAACTTACTTCCCTGGTTTTTCCTTCAGCAAATAGCAGGCATAGAAAGAATGGCTTAAAAGTGAGGCAGCACTGGGCTTAAACTGAAGTACAACAGGGAAAGGAGGAAAGGAGCCAAAGGCACTCAAGGTAGATGGTGAGTTCACATCAGAAAAAGATACGTTAAGCAGTAGTTGAATATTTCAAATAAACACCTGTTTGAGATATCAAGGAGATTTAAAAAAAATTATTTTTAAGTAATCTCTACACCCAGTGTAGGGCTCGAACTTGACCCTGAGATCAAGAGTTGCAGGCTCCACTGACTAAACCAGCTAGGTGCCCTTTAGGAGATTTTTAGAGAGGTGTTTACAAAACAAGAGCACAGGAAGAAATACTGACTTTAAAGAAATAATTATTAAGACAACATAAAGAGATGAAAAGTGATTTGGAAGCCTACAAGAAAGAAATGGAAAGGGGAAAAAAAAGTATTCCAGGAATGGAAGTAGTATTAAAAAGCAGAAAAAGACAATGAGGTGTATGGAAGACAGGTTTGAGAAAATTTGCAAAATTAGGTATAAATAAAAAGTTAATTATAAAGAATAAAGAATTAAGAATGTTTAAGAAAACTATGAATGGAGACAAAAACTAGATAGTAATTGTAACTGGAAAAGTATAATATAATGAGTTATTAACCATAACAAGAGGTTGGAATAATGGGCAATTGATTAGTGTATAGTAACCAAGGGCTGCCATATAACAAGTACCACAGACTGGGTGGCTTCACCAAAGAAATTTTTTTTTTTTCCCACAATTTATGGAGAGATCAGCAGGGTTAATTTATTCCAAGGCCATCCTCCCTGGATTAGGGATGGCTGTCTCTTCCCCCCACCCCCGCCCCATCTTCACATGGTCTTCCTTCTGTGTCTGTGTCCACATTTCCTCTTCTTATAGGGACACTAGTCATATTTGATTTAGGCCCACCCTAAAGACCTCATTTTAATTAATTACCTTTCTAAAGGCCATTATTTTCAAATATATTCACATTCTGAGATATTGGGAGTTAAGACTTAACAATACTACCTTATAGAACACAATTCAGCCCATAACAATTAATAAGGAGTAAAAAGGAATGCTAAATTCATAAGTAGTGGGTATAGGTTAACACCTACCACCCCTAGGAATCAGGTATATTGTTAGTCAAGGAAGATATGTTATCCAAACTCTGGAAAACCTCCTTCCCTTTCACCCAGGTCTGAGATCCAGATCTTGTGAAGAGGATGTGCTGTGGTTCACTGGCAGGGGAAGTTCGCTGAGGCTGTGGAGTTGTGCACCAGGAGCTGCTGGGCTGGCAGAGAAGATTCTAGGGAAGTTTATCAGGGGGAGGTGCCTTGGGCTTCTGGTCTCTGAGAGCTCTTGGTACCTGCTGCTCAGAAACTGTGTGTGCTGCAGAAGTCACCTGTACTGCAGGGGCCTGCCTTCAGGAGCACACTGGAACCTGGAAGGGACACCTCTTTCTTCCCCAGTGTCTTTCCAGTGCCCTCTCCTGGCACTGTGCCAGCCAATGAAGGAGAAATGTTTATCAGGTCCATCTTCATTATCACAGGACAGGTGGAAGGGTAAATCTGAAGAGGAAAGGCAAAGGAGGTCCAACTTATTTAACATTGGTGTCCCTGAAGTAGAAATGGCAACAAATGGGATAGAAAATGTAGTACAAGGGGTGAACCGTATAAGGACAGGCATTCAGCAAGTTATAAGAGTATAGTATTTATGTATATAGTCTGTTGCATTGAATTTTTCACATACAAAGTAATTTTACATAATCGAACATGTTATTTAAGAAAAGTTATACTTTACATGCAAGGAAGGGGAAAAGGCATTTGAAGATGTCAGTAGGTTAGATCCTGAGATTTTACAGGACTTGTTTTGGGCAAATTGTTGGCGTTGAGCTCTGCCAACTAGTGTGTGTCTTTGTAGTATGTAGGGATCTGAAGATGTCAACAGCAAGCTAAATCCAGTCATTCAACATCTTTTTTTTTTTTTTTTGCCCTATTTAAAAATTGAGTTTGAATCTCTCTCAAAGTAATATACATGAGTGTGATTACTGGAGTGCTACGGGTAAAGTTCCCATTACATTGGGTGTTTAAACTACATTCTGTACTGCATTAATTGCCTACAGCAATATTGGGTAGAGACTCAGTAAATTTTTGTTCACTGAGATAATTATCAGATCCTGAAAGACTAAAGGGGATACCTAGAAAATTCCAGAGTTTTTTTGGTTTATTCTGCTCAGTTATAAAGTTATTGTTTTGTAACCTCAGTAGATTTATTGAGGGTTTAGAGTCAATGTTAGCTTATAAATTTATACAATTGAATATGCAACTTCACTGTATACAGGAATGGAAAAATCACAATTAGAGGAAATTGAAAGAACTATCATAGACTTCCTTGATCAAGTCTGAACAAATAAATCTGAAAATCTGCTCAAAATAGATGTTTTTCTTTTTTTAGGAAAACATAAATGAGCAAAATTGATGAGAGAGAAGATATAAAATGTAAACAGATGGCTTTTCTTAGAAGAAATAGAGGAAGTTGTCAAAGAGTAACATACTGAGTACCAAGGTCAGAGATCTTCACATGTGGTATCTTTCAAACCTCCAGAGAATAAATAATCCCAATGTTATTTCATTTATTCTGGTATACTGAAAAAGCTTTTGAATATTCTCTATGGTGCCAGAAAGCACTTAATTCAAACTTGATAAAGGTGGTACAGTAAGAAAAGAAAATCATTGACAAATATAACTTTTGGATGTCAAAACTTAAAAAAAAATTCTAATAGCATCCACTAGTGATTTAAAAGAATAATACATACTAAGCAAATTTCCTGCCAGGAATGACCATTTGGCTGAATATTAAGAAACCTGCTGATTTAATTCAAACATTAATAGGTGAAAGGATTAAAAATGTAGTGCTATCTTCTTCTTCTTTTTTATTTTTATTTATTTATTTATTTGACAGACAGAGATCACAAGTAGGCAGAGAGACAGGCAGAGAGAGAGAGGGGAAGCAGGTTCCCTGCTGAGCAGAGATTCAGATGCGGGGCTCGGTCCTAGAACCCTGAGACCATGACCAGAGGTGAAGGCAGAGGCTTAACCCACTGAGCCACCCAGGGGCCCCTTTAAAGTAGGCTCCACACCTATCATGGAGCCCAATGCAGGGCTTGAATTCACAACCATGAGATCAAGACTTGAGCTGCGATTGAGTTGGATGCTCAACCAGCCACCCGGGTGCCCCCACAGAGTATTGTCTTTTAGATGCCGAGAGGCATTTGGTAAAATTCAGCATCCATTCCTAATAGACAATCATAGCAAACTGTTTTAATTCTATTTTAAACAAGGTGAATTGATAATTCACCCAAGGTCACATGCCAGTAAAGATGGATCCTGGGTTTGAGCCTTTTGTGGAGGTCGTTTCATCTTACACGCCTGAAAACGCTGGTGGTTCACAGACTTCTTTATGTTTGGGTACACATAGGAATTGAAAATATTTTCATGGTGCACTGGGAACTCAGAACAAGGCTGCATGCAGAACCACCAGTTCAAGACTTGGGCTGCCTCAGTCCTGACTAAGCTGCCTCATGGACCAACGTGGCACATCTGTAACTTGTAGAGTTCTGCGTATCCTAGGCTGACTGTGGCAGAGAGAAGAGCCTACATATAGACTTAAAACAGTATGGGGATTTTATGTGGTAAAGGTGACATTTCACATCAGTGAGAGAACAGAGATTATTAATTTGTTATTGGAACTTTCCATTTGGGGAAAAACATAGCTGAGTCTGTCAGCTTCTAAGTTGTCAGAAATAAGTGGGAAAAAATAAAGTATTTAAAGGAAAATGTGTGCGTGTGTGTGTGTGTGTGTATGCATATATGTATATATATATATATATATATATTTTTTTTTTTTGAGAGATTGTGAGAGAGCATGAGCAGTGGAGAGGGGCAGAGGGATAGGGAGAGGCAGACTCCCTGCGGAGTAAAGCCCAATGTGGGACTCAATCCCAGCACCCTGGGATCACGTCCTGAGCCAAAGGTAGGTGCTTAACTGACTGAGCCACCCAGTCACCCAGGAAGATGTAGATCTTTAAAAAATTAGTAATTTTGGTGTAAGAAAAAATTTTCTAATGAAGATATAAAAACACAAAGGTAAAAGAAAATACTCATAAATGTCTATATACCAAAGGAAAAGAAGCTTTCTGGGGTGGCTGGGTGACTCAGTCAGTTGGTTAAGCATCTGACTTTTTTTTTAAAGAGAGAGAGTGGGTGAGTGAGTGTGTGGGGAGCTCAGAGGGAGGGAGAGAATCCTAAGCAGGCTCCATGCCTAGTGAGTGGCCTGACACACGGCTCTATCTTAGCACCCTGAGATCATGACTTGAGCCAAAATCAAGAGTTGGACCCTTAACCAACTGAGTCACCCAGGCGCCACCTAAGCAACTCGCTCTTGATCTTAGTTCGGGTCTTGATCTCAGGGTTGTGAGTTCAGGCTCCATGTTAGGCTCCACGCTGTTCATGGAGCCTACTTAACAAAAAGGCATTCTGTATAGCAATAACTGTTATAAACAGTCAAAAGACAATTGGCAAATTTTAAAAATATATGTGACGTTTCAGGCAAAATACTAGCTTTCTTAATACAGTATTCTTTTTTTTTTTAAGATTTTATTTATTTGACAGACAGAGACCCCAAGCAGGTAGAGGGGCAGGCAGAGAGAGGGGAGAGCAGGCTCCCCACTGAGCAGAGAGCCCAACTTGGGGCTCGATCCCAAGACCCTGGGATCATGACCTGAGCCGAAGGCAGAGGCTTAACTCACTGAGCCACCCAGGTGCCGCTACAGAAGTATTCTTTTTTTTTTTTAAATATTTTATTTATTTATTTGATAGAGACACAGCGAGAGAGGGAACACAAGCAGGGGGAGTGGGAGAGAGAGAAGCAGGCTTCCAACTCAGCCCGATGTGGGGCTCGATCCCAGGACCCTGGGATCATGACCTGAGCTGAAGGCAGATGCTTAGCAACTGAGCCACCCAGGTGTCCCCAGAAGTATTCTTATAAACTAATAGGAAAAATGCAAGTTACACACAGAAAAAATAATTAGCAAATAATATAACCAGGTACTTTACAGAAAAATATATGCAAAGAAATGCAAAAGCATATCAAAGTGCTCAACTTCATTTTTAAACAAGGAAATGCATATTGAAACAAAAGAATACAAAAGGAATTATTTTTAATTTCCCAGATTATTGGAAAGGATTAAAAATTGGGTAATATAACATTAACGAGGCTATGGGCAAGGAAATTTTTTCTCTCTTTTTTAAAGTTTTTATTTAAATTCCAGTTAGTTAATGCAGTGTAACATTAGTCTCAGGTCTACAATATACTGATTTAACCCTTCCAACACAACACCCGGTGCTCCTCACAACATGTACACTCCTTAATCCCCATCACCTGTTCCACCCATCCCCTTTGTCCCCTCTGGTAACCAACAATTCTTTATAGTTAAGAGTCTTTTTTTTTTTTTTAAGATTTCATTTATTTATTTGACAGAGGGAGATCACAAGTAGACAAAGAGGCAGGCGGAGAGGGAGAGAGGGAAGCAGGCTCCCTGCTGAGCAGAGAGCCCGATGCGGGACTCGATCCCAGGACCCTGAGATCATGACCCGAGCTGAAGGCAGCGGCTTAACCCACTGAGCCACCCAGGCGCCCTATAGTTAAGAGTCTTTTCTTGGTTTGCCTCTCTCCTTCCTTCTTTTCTTTTTTTTCTTTCTTTCTTTCTTTCTTTCTTTCTTTCTTTCTTTCTTTCTTTCTTTCCTTTCTCTCTTTTCCCTTTGCTCGTTTGTTTTGTTTCTTAAATTCCACATGTAAGTGAAAGCATATGGTATTAGTCTTTCTCTAACTGACTTATTTTGCTTAGCATAATCATCTCTGGCTCCAGCCACGTCATTGCAAATGGCAAGGTTTCATTTGTTTTTATGGTTGAGTAATATTCCATTGTATAACTATATCACATTTTTTTTAATCCATTCATTAATTGATGAACACTTGGGCTGTTCCCATTGTTTGGGTACTGTAGATAATGCTGCTCTAAACACTGGGGTGTGTGTATCCCTTTGAATTAGTATTTTTGTATCCTTTGCATAAATATTTGGTAGTGCAATTGAGGATCGTAGGGTAATTCTATTTTTAACTTTCTGAGGAACCTCTATACTCTTTTCCAGAGTGGCTATACCAGTTTGTATTCCCACCAACAGTGCAAGAATGTTTCCTTTTCTTCACATCCTCAGGAACACCGAACACCTGTTTCTTGTGTTGATGTTAGCCATTTTGATGGGTGTTTAGAGATATCACATTATAGTTTTGGTTTGCATGGGAAAGAGGTACTTCCATCCACTGTTATCTTGAGGACAGATACGTGCAAATAAACCTGGAAAGGACAATTTAGCAATATCTATTAAAATTAACCAAACAGAAAATTTCTCATGCAGATATTCTACTTTTAGGAATTTATCTAAATGGATATAAATTCTCAAGTAGGAAAAGAGGTGTAAATTGTAGTATAGCATGTAAGTTGTAGCATAGCATGTAAGTTGTAGCATAATTTATAATGACAAAAAATTTGGGAACAACCTAAATATACAGTAGGGAAATATGCAGCTCTTTAAAAATGAGATAGATATATTGTTAAAAAATACAGAGTAAACCACAGTCCTCCATTTGTGTCAAACAACAGAATTAGATAGATTACTATTAAAGCACATACACATATATAAATGCATGGAGATTCTGGAAAGTAACAGACTTCTACTGGAGATAATTTTGAGAAAGAACTGCCCAAGGGCTGTAATAGGAAGGAACTCCCTGTTTTGTTTAGTTTCCCCTCCTGCATTTGTGCAATTTTACTACAAAGAAGAAAGAACAGTAAATTGCTCCTAACAGTACTGATCATCTAAAGTCCAGTGTCCTGTGGGGAGAAGCCATCCTGCTGACCTTTTCCGGAATGGCTGCTCTCCAAATAAAGCACACCATAAAATATCTCAGTGACTCATTTATACCTTTGTGGTTCTAACCAAGTTTTTCTGGTTCACTTTCTACTTGACCAAATATGCATTTGGGTTTGCCAGAAATGGACTTTGGAGTCTAAGACCAGACTTTTTACACTAATCCTCTTTCCTCTCAGACTTGTAGAATAAGCTCACATTTGGTGTGGTTCTGCAGAGGAGAAATTCATCCAGATAAGATGATTAGAAGGTGGGGCGAGAGTGCTAGTGATAGAAAGAGAGAGCTGAAGAAAGTCTGTATGTTAAGTGTCTTTTTCTGACCCCTTGCTGTCAGCCTATGGGAGGTTATTTCAGGACTCAAGGGGGGGGGGTTGGCCATTGGACTGCAAACATTGCTCCATTGTTAGGGAGACTTGAAATTTGAAATAGAGATGATGGGGGGGGAAATGTGTGTGTTTTAGGGATATGTGTATATGGTGACATAGCCCTCTCTTTTAGTGTGCGGAATATGAACTCAAAAGAGAGGGAAAAATTGGCATTTGACTGAATTCAGCATCTAAAAAAATGGAATTTATCTTAAACAAGTTTTTTCTTGTAGGTAAATCCTTTTGCTGTTGAAGCCTTTTTTTTTTTTTTTTAAACAACATGGGCATATGAAACAAAAATGCAGTCATTCAGTCAAAATAGTTTGCAGTTTTAGATTTTGTATTTTTTCGCTTACTGCTCCCTAATCTTCCTCCAAGTGCAAACAGTACAGGCATACCTTTCATTTTTTTAAACCAAAATATAACTGACACACATTTTAGATGTGCAGCATGATGATTCCACAGATTTGTAAATTATGCTATGCTCCCAAGTGTAGCTACCATCTCACGCCATACAGTGCTATTACAATATATTCCTTATGCCGTGCCTTTTATCCCCATGACTTATTCATTCTGTTACTGAAAATCTTTACTTCCCTCTCCCCTTTATCCATTTTGTCCATCCTCCTTGCTCTCCTCCTCTCCAGTAGCCATCAGCTTGTTCTCTGTATTTATGGGTTTCTTTCTGGTTTTCATTTGTTTGTGTATTCATTTGTTTTTTACATTCCATATATAAGTGAACTCATGGTATTTGTCTCTCTCTGGCTTATTCCACTTAGTGTCATACCCTTTAGGTCCATCCATGTTGCAAATGCAAAATCTCATTTTTTATGGCTGAGTAATATTTCATTGAATGTATATGCCATCTCTTCATTACCCATTCATCTATTGATGGGCCTCTGGGTTGCTTCTATATCTTGGCTGTTGTAAATAATGCTGCAGTAAGCATAAGGGTATAGATATCTTTTCAAATTAGTGTTTTTGTTGTCTTTGGCTAAATACCTACCAGTGGAATTACTGAATCGTGATATTTCTGTTTTTAATTTTTTTAAAAAGATTTTATTTATTTATTTGACAGAGAGTGATCACAAGTAGGCAGAGAGGCAGGCAGAGAGAGAGAGAGGAGGAAGCAGGCTCCCCACTGAGCAGAGAGCCCAATGCGGGGCTCGATCCCAGGACCCTGAGATCATGACCTGAGCCGAAGGCAGAGGTTTAACCCACTGAGCCACCCAGGCGCCCCTGTTTTTAATTTTTTGAGGAAACTCCACACTGTTTTCTGCAGTGGCCGCCCTAATTTACATTCCTACCAACAGTGTGTAAGTGTTCTTTTTTTCCCCACATCCTCACCAACACTTGTTATTTCTTGTCTTTTTGATTCTAGCCATTCTGACACGTGTAAGATGATCGCTTATTGTGGTTTTAACTTGTATTTCCCTGATGATGAATGATGGTGAGCATCTTTCCATGTATCTGTTGGCCATCTGCATGTCTTCTTTGGAATAATGTCTATTGAGATCCTCTGCCCTTTTTTTTTTTTTTAAGATTTTATTTACTTGACAGAGGGAGAGACAGCAAGAGAAGGAACACAAGTAGGGGAGTGGGAGAGGGAGAAGCAGGCTTTCTGCTGAGCAGGGAATCCAATGCGGGGCTTGATCCCAAGACCCTGGGATCATGACCTGAGCTGAAGGCAGACATGTAACGACTGAGCCACCCAGATGCCCCTTTCTGCCCATTTTTAAATTAGATTGTTCTTTTTTTTTTTTTCTTTTTGGTGTTGAATTGGATATGGTCTTTTGTATATTTCAGATACTAACTGCTTATTGGATACATTATTTGCAGCTATTTTCTCTCATTAAGTATGTTGTTTTTTTGTATTGTTGATAGTTTCCTTTGCTGTGCAAAAGCTTTTTATCTTGGTAGTCAGTAAAGTTTAACAGACATACTTTAATGAATGTATTCCTGGTTCGATTTTCTTCTGGTAGAATGCCTCCTTTTTTTTTTTTTTTAAACATTAAAAGATTATTTATTATCCTGTTTCTGAACCATCTGTCTCTTTTTTATTTATCCTCCCCTAGAGTCACTCTCTACACAGAGGAGGTTATTTGGAGTGGGGTCACAGCCTGGGATTTGGAATCTCAAATCTGAAGTACCCCTTCCCTTCACTTTATGGCTTAGGTGGGGCCTGAACCATTGAGAACCAGTATCTTCTCTTGGGTACTGCAGAAAATGACCTAAAGATAGCTAAACCTAGAAGGGTACGGCTGGTCAGCAGACCACAGGCAAATAACCCCGATTAAGATGCTTTTAGCTCAGTAAGGGGCTGGTAGTTGGCACGGAGCATTGTTGGCAGTGGAAGGAGTTATTCGGAAGGAGGAGTTACTTGGGGGTTGCAGGGAACTGAGGGCGTTAGCCTATTGTTCATCATCTGCAGTCAGTGGAGGCTACTGTATGTTTTTTTCCCATAGAAGAGTAGAGACCCCTGGTGATAGGTACCCTGGTGACAGTTTTGGAGGGGTTCCCTTGTTTACTGGGGACAGCAGTGGACATGGTCAGCTCGTGGTTCACAACAATGAGGATTCAGAAAAAAACGCTTCAGGGCTAGTGGATGAACTGCATTTTGGTGTGCAGGTCGTACATGTATATGACAGAAGAAGGTGAGGACCATCTCAGCCACTGACAGGGAGTGCCCTCAGGGCTGTGTCAAGGCACTGAAGCAGATGAGAATCACCAGGCACGATATAAGATCAGCAAGAAGGAAAGTTCTTTCTGGGTGCACAGGAAGTTGGTACGGAGAGGCTCTTGGAATTCTCCTTAGTGCTGGTGGGAGTGCCTGGCAGTGCCTGGCATCTTCTGGCTTGCTCTAGGTTCAGGGACTTACCAGTCCACCAGCAGTGCCGACCATCTGCCCAGGATGTCTCTCTCTCTATCTCTGCCTATACCTTTGTCTCTTCCTTTGTGTCTCCATCTGTATCTCTGTGTCCCTATCTCTGTCCCTGTCTGCATCTCTGTCTCTATCTGCCCATCCCTTCATCTATCTCTGGATCTCTATCTATCTCTGTGTCTTTATCTCAAATTCTCTCTCTGTCCTTCTCTCTATCTTCATCTGTGTATCTAGGTATCTATTCAGTGTTAAGACTAGACTGTACAACATATCTGTCTATCTTCTTGTAACCTATTTTGGGCCATTGTTTACAGACACATAACAAACTACCATATTAGGATATAAAATGCTTACAACATCTTCCCAGTCACCAGATAACTAATGTGGTTGTTAACAAGCAATTGCTTTGAATGGAGTAACATATACAGTTTATGTGCTATACCATAAACTTTATGTTCACAACAAGCAGCAATAAACACAGCCATAAGTAAATTTGTTATAAAACGCAGACAACATTTTACAATAAAAAAACAAGACCGTTTTTGATAATGAACTGTTACTTTTCAAATATAGTGGAGATTTGAGGCTTAAAAAAGATTGAGAAGGAGAAATGGAAGGAGAATTTGAACAGTCATTATTGTTCCCCAGTAACCAAAGGCAATGATATGAGTGTGCTTCATAAAAAAAGGAGACAATTGCAGGCAAATTATCATGATTCGGTAAAGTCAGTCTGTTCTTGGAAGCATTATTTCTCTGCCCCCCCCTTCTAGATAAGTATGTAGGATCATATGTGTTTCCAAAATAATCCCATCTCATCTCTACTGAAAATTGTTTTAGTGAATAGCTGTCCTAATCCACAGTTTTGTGGATCACATGGGGCAGTCGACGGATTCAGGAGTATAGAATATCAAATAACGGCACATCAATCCCAAACCCACAATTCCTTTCGTATAAGGAACAAAAACATTTTATTGTGCTATCTAGGACTTTGAATACAATGTTGAGTAAAAGTGATGAGAGCAGATATTGTTGTCTAATTCTTAATCTTCCAAGGAAAGCATTCAGTGTATCCCTATTGGATTTTGGTGGTTGTCCTTCATCAGATCAAGAAGATTATTTTTGATTCCTAGTTTCTGTGATTTTTAGCAGGAATAAATATTGAGTTTTTTCAAATGTTTTTTTCTGTGTTCTATTGAGATGATTATGTTTTTTTCTCTTTCTTAATCTGTAAATGTACTGAATTACATTGATTGATTTTCTCATGTTGATCCAACTTTGCATTCCTAAGACAAACTCTACTTGGTTATGGTATGTTATCTTTGTTCTGTGTTGTTGAATTCCATTAGCTAATACTTGATGAGAATTTTAAAATCTGTGTTTATAAAACATACTGGTTTGTAGTTTTTTTTTAAGATTTTATTTATTTATTAGACAGACAGAGATCACAAGTAGGCAGAGAGGCAGGCAGAGAGAGGGAAGCAGGCTTCCCGCCAAGCAGAGAGCCCGATGCGGGGCTCGATCCCAGGACCCCGAGATCATGACCCGAGCCGAAGGCAGAGGCCCAACCCACCGAGCCACCCAGGTGCCCCTGGTTTATAGTTTTTTTTTTTTTAAAAAATGTGCTCTTAGGCTTTTTATCAGAGTTACACTAACCTCATAAAACAAGCTGTTATGTTTTTCCTTTATTTTATGGCAGGGGTTTATGTAAGATTGGTATTCTTTCTTCCTGGAATATTTGTAGAATTCAGCAGTGGGGTCATCTGAATGTGGAGTGTTTATTTTGTGAGATGGTTTTAAATGACGTATTTGGTTATTTAATAGACCTGTGCCTCCACTTCTTACTCTCTGTAATGTATTAATCTTTTTCTTTTATGATCATGTCCTTTTTTTTTTTAAAGATTTTATTTATTTATTTGATAGAGAGAGATCACAAGTAGGCAGAGAGAGAGGAGGAAGCAGGCTCCCTGCTGAGCAGAGAGCCCGATGTGGGGCTTGATCCCAGGATCCTGGGATCATGACCTGAGCTGAAGGCAGAGGCTTAACCCACTGAGCCACCCAGGTGCCCCTATCATGTCCTTTTTTAAAAAATTTTTTTATTAACATAACTGTAATCTTAGTTTCAGAGGTAGAATTCAGGAGTTCATCAGTTGCATACAGCACCCAGTGCTCATTACTTCAAGTGCCCTCCTTAATGCCCGTCATCCAGTTACCCCATCTCTCCACCTACCTCCCCTCCAGCAGCCCTGCCTTTGTTCCCTATAGTTAAGAGTCTCTTATGGCTTGCCTCCCTCTCTGTTTTTCTTATTTTATTTTTCCTTCCCTTCCCCTATGTTCCTGTGTTTTGTTTCTTAAATTCCACATATGGTATTTGTCTTTCTCTGACTGACTTATTTTGCTTAGTGTAGTACCTTCCAGTTCCATCCATGTTGTTGCAAATGGCAAGATTACATCCTTTCTGGTGGCTGAGTAATATTCCATTGTATATATAAACCACATCTTCTTTATCCATTCATCTATCATTGGACATCAGGGCTCTTTCCATAGTTTGGCTATTTTGGACATTGCTGGTATAAACATTGGGGTGCATGCACCCTTTTGAATCATTATGTTAGCATCCTTTGGGTAAATACCTAGAAGTGCAATTGCTGAGTTGTAGGGTAGCTCTATTTTTTTTTTTTTTTTAAGATTTTACTTATCCATATGAGAGAGAGAGAAAGTGAAAGAGCACAAGCAGGGGGAGCAGTAGAGGAAGGGGAGGAAGCAGACTCCCCTCTGAGCAGGGAGCCTGATGGATCCCCTGGGATCATGACCTGAGCCGAAGGTAGACGCTTAACCATCTGAGCCACCCAGGTGCCCTGGGTAGTTCTATTTTTAATGTCTTGAGGAACCTCCACACTGTTTTCCAGAGTGTTGCACCAGCTTGCATTTCCACCAACAGTGTAGGAGGGTTCCCCTTTCTTCACATCCTCTCTAACATCTGTTGTTTCCTGAGTTGTTAATTTTAGCCCTTCTGACCGGTTTGAAGTGGTAGCTCATTGTGGTTTTGATTTGTATTTCCCTGATGGCAAGTGATGTGGAAAATTTTTTCATGTATCTGTTGGCTATTTGTATGTCTTTTGGAGAAATGTCTGTTCATATCTTTTGCCCATTTCTTGACTGGGTTTTTTTGTTTTTTTGGGTGTTGAGTTTGATAAATTCTTTATAGATCTTGGGTACTAGCCCTTTACCTGATAAGACATTTGCAAATATCTTCTCCCATTCCATGGTTGCCTTTAGTTTTGTTGACTCTTGCCTTTGCAAAAGCTTTTTATCTTGATGAAGTTCCAATAGGTCACTTTTGCTTTTATTTCTCTTGCCTTTGGGAAAGTGTCTAGCAAGAAGTTGCTGTGGCTGAGGTTGAAGAGGTTGCTGCTTGTGTTTTCCTCTAGGATTTTGGTGGATTCCTATGTTACATTTAGGTCTTTCATCTATTTTGAGGTTATTTTTGTGTATGCTGTAAAAAAGTAGTCCAGTTTCATTCTTCTGCATATGATTGTCCAATTTTCCCAACACCATTTATTGAAGAGACTGTCTTTTCCCCATTGGATATTCTTTTCTGCTTTGTTGGAGATTAGTTGACCATAGAGTTGAGAATCTATTTCTGGGTTCTCTATTCTGTTTCTATGATCTATGCATCTGTTTTTTGTGCCAGTACCATACTGTTGTGATGATTACAGCTTTGTAATGCAGCTTGAAGTCTGGGATTGTGATGCCTCCAACTCTTATTTTCTTTTTCAATCTTCCTTTGGCTATTCAGGGGCTTTTCTGGATCCATACAAGTTTTAGGATTATTTGTTCCAGCTCTGTGAAAAGTGTTGATGGTATTTTGATAGGGATTGCATTGAATGTGTAGATTGCTTTGAGTAGCATAGACATCTGAACAGTATTTGTTCTTCCAATCCACAGGATATCAAATCAATGTACAGAAGTCATTTGCATTTCTATTCACTAAGAATGAGTCAGAAGAAAGAGAAATCAAGGAATCAATCCCATTTACAATTGCACCAAAAATCATAAGATACATAAGAATAAACCTAACTGTAGAGGTAAAGGATCTGTACTCTGAAAACTATAGAACACTTATGAAAGAAATTGAGGAAGACACAAAGAAATGTAATGCATTAATCTTACTTGTTTACCCAGCATCTAACTTTTTTGAGGAAACCATTATTTCTTATTCTGTGAGGTCCTGTAAGAACTTTCAGCCACTATGTTTTATACTCCAACTTCCTTAGAGGGTTTGGTATGTTGATGAAAGTCATAAGCCAAATTGGGACTTCTGTGTTAGGGGAGGTTGGAGAAGACTGTTTCTTTCCTTTGCTGTAATGGTACTAGGATATTGTGAGTTTGGTGGTGCCAGGGTCCATTTTTCCCCAATCACAGGGAGGAAGATTGTGGTTAGAAGGGAAGACCAATTTGTAGAGGGAAGCAGAATCAAATGAAAATGGCTGATGATGTGTTTTGGACTTTCAGGTCAAATTTTGCCTAAAACTACTATTTCTAGACTTTTCTGGTACACAAGCCAATGTATTCTTTTAAAACATTTTTGTTTTGGGATGCCCGGCTGGCTCAGTCAGTAGTGAATATGACTTTTGAGCTCAGGGTTGCAAGTTCAAGCCCCATGTTGGACATGGAGCCTACTTATTTGAAAAAATTAAAAATTTTTTGTTTCAATTTAGGTTAATTTGAGTTGGGTGTCTAACTTTTGTAATGAGAAGAAACTTGGCTAATACAATATTTCTCAAGAATTTGTACACTTGGGCTTTCAACCTTAATCTGTGGAATCATGAGCTGTGTGGTTTGACATTAAGGTACTTCTTTCTGTTTTTGCTCATTAGGTAGGAGGTGAAGAAAAGAGGTGAGGTGTACAGATGATCAAGAAATATTTATTGAAGTAAAATGCATTGAAATAGTGACTGCAGTCTTACATCAGCGGTACAATGGGGAAACATGTGACCGTGACACTGAATGTATTTTACCTTTAAAACATTTAGGCATTTGGTCTTGGCTTTAGGAATGTTATCTATTTCTTAGATGGGATTTGTGGACTGACCTGGCTTCTCCAGTTATGGATCTGCTTCTCATGTAACCGAGCATCTCAGTTCCAGAATACTATGTTCGCCATGACTTTTTTTTTTTTAAGGTTATTGGGAAGTCTGGGAGGTTTTTTACTTTTCTATTTTAGTGATTGTTTCCTTCATTGTAATGAAATGTGGCATAATAAGGGATGATAAAGATAGGCTTTGTTCTAAGAATAGATGAGACGTACACTTGTCTCTTATGGTGAATAAAGTAGTCAGTAGCATCATACCTGAATCTCTGAACACTGAATGATTTTAAAAAATTAATAAATCTACAAAGGCTTTGTATTTAATTAACCTTCAAAAACTTCTGCCTGAAATCTCTTTATAACTTAAGGGTTACAGAAATTCAGTGAATTTAGGAGAGTAGGTTTTAAAAAATCAGGGAGATTGTTACACAATTATTCAAATCATCTGAATAGATTTTTTTTTAAAAAATTACAGTATGTTGTAAATACATTTGGTATTTTATTTTTAGGAAAGAAAATGTACGTGAATCTACTTTGGACCCTTGCTTTTGAAATAACAAAAAGAATCTTACGTGTAATAGACTCAGTGTTAAGATGGCTCCATCACACGGATCCTGAAACAAACTACAACATCGCTCGTCCTTGCACATCAATAAACATTCTGTTTCCAGACATAATGGGATTTACTGGTTTGGAAACTACACCTTACTATTAAAGAATATCACCTATGTTAAAAATCTCTTGGCGGTCCCATGACATTTGCTGATTGAATTTGCCAAGTCAAGTAGAATGGGATGTTCCTCCTCGGGCACTGTTTATGCAGGTTTTAAAGTTAGACTGACCTGTATCTGGTTTCTTTCACTTAGCGTAGTCTTTTCAAGGTTCACACATGTTGTAGCATGCTATAGGGATCCATTCTGTTTTGCTGCCTGAATAATATTCCTTTATATGGATTTACCGTATTTTATTTCTCCTGTCATCTGTTGATAGACATTTGGGTTGTTTCTACTTCTCAGCTATAATGAATAGTGCTGTTGTGAACATTAGTGTTCAAGTTTTTTTGTGTAGACGTCTGTTTTCATTTTTTTATGTATATACCTATATACACAAAAGTGTATGGAGGTGAAGTGGAGTTGCTGGTGTGGTGCAGTTTCGTATGGTAATATTTTGAGGAACTGCCAAACTGTTTTCCAAAGCAGCTGAACGATTTAACATTCCCACCACCAATATATGAAGGTTTGGGTTTCTCCATATCCTCACCAATACTTGTTATTGTTCGTTACTTTGATGATAGCTACCCTAGTGGGTGGGTATGAAGTGGTATCTCAGAGTGGTTTTGATTTGCGTTTCTCTAGTAACTAATGATGTTAAACATATTTTCGTGGACTCTTTGGCCATTTATATGTTTTCATTGGAGAAATATCTATTCAGATCCTTTGCCTATTTTTTGATTGGGTTGTCTTTTTTTTTTAAATTTAGTTTATTTATCTGACAGATTGCAAGTAGGCAGAGCAGCAGGCAGAGAGAGAGGGGGAAGCAGGCTCCCTGCTTGAGCAGGGAGCCCGATTTGGGGCTCAATCCCAGGACCCTGGGATCATGACCTGAGCCAAAGTCAGAGGTTTTAACCCACTGAGCCACCCAGGTGCCCGTGGGTTGTCTTTTTTAAAAAAATTAAGTTGTAAGAGTAGTTGGGCACATGGGTGGCTTAGTAGGTTAAGCACCTGACTGATTGACTTCAGCACAGATCTTGATCTTAGGATTGAGAGATCAAGCCTCATAACAGGCTTCGCACAAGCTGCAAGAGTAGTAATTATTTAAGTAACTACTTAAATACCAACTTTTTCTGAAACATCTATACTTTACACCAAGTGGGGTATTCATAAATTGTTATTTTGATGCTTTCAGGTCTGTCATAAGAGGTAAAGGCAGTACACATTTATGAATATGAAGGTATAACAATTAATTAGTATTTTATAATAAATGGGTTTTTCCCTAAATCTCTTATTAAATCTTTACTGTCAATATTCTCAGTCTAACCAACCTTAGATGACATAGAATCAAATGGGCTAGATTTTTTATTCGACTTGTATAGGGTCACTTGGCTATCATAGTATCAGTCAGTGCCCCCAAATATTAAATGCTTCTATTTTCTGCTTTAACATTAATTAATGAAACATCCTTATGAAGGCCCATAGTCTTTGACTGACAAGAAAAAGGGATGTGACCCTCACCTTCCCTGAGAGTCAGAAATCACTAGAGTAGGGGCACCTGGATGGCTCAGTTGGTTAAGTGGCCAACTCTTTTAATTTGGGCTCAGATTATGAGCTCAGGGTTGTGAGATCGAGTTCCATATTGGGCTCCATACTGGGTGTGGAGACTGGTTAAGAGTCTCTCTCTCTCCATCTTCCTCTGCTCCCCCATCCCTCAAAAAAAAAAAAAAAAGAAATCACTAGGGTAAAATGCTCATTTACTCCAAATATCCAAAGTTGTTCACTAACTAGCTCTCATAGTAGTGTTACAGGTTTATGCCTCTGTTTTCTAGAGGTCATCCAGGTCAGGAATGAATTTTTTCTCCCCAAAATAGGGTGATGACAGTGGAGTTGAAGGGACATGGGAATGGGCCGATTTGAGAAACACACAGGGAAGATTTGGTGAATGATTAGAAAAGGGAAGGAGAAAGTGAGAGGAGAGTAAAGGGTGATATTTTATGAAATGTGTGACTGGTGGATCATGGTGCCTTCATTAGAATAAGGTACTGGAGATGATGGGCTAGGTGTGCAGCACGTGCCAAGTTCCTGCTTGGACACGATCCATTTGAAGTGTTTCAGGGAAATTTATATGGTGGTATTGATAGATAGTTATATGCCTGGATTGACCTTGAGAGACAACTGTCTGCAGTAGTGCTATAGCACGGGAGAGGATGAGAGCACCAAGAAGGAATGAAGAGTGTGGAGAAGAGAGTGCCTACTTCAGAACTCCGAGAGACATCAATATTTGGAAGACAAAGAAAGGGAAGAACCTATAAAGATGACTGATAAAGAACAGCCAAAAATATAGAAAGAAAACAAAATTTCTTGAAAAAAAGGAGTTGTTATCTGCACCAAATGATTCAGTGGTCCAATAGCACAAGAACTGGAATATGCCTATTGGATTTTTGGGTTTTTTTTGGTGTTTTAATGAGAGTATTTTCAGGGGTATGCTCACATTGCTAGTTAGTTGAAGACCTGAGATTTGAAGCCACGTCTGTCTAAGTTTAGAAGCCACATACGCAGTGCCTGGGAGGGAACATTGCATTTTCCTCGACTTTCAGATTCAATCAGCAGATGTTATCAGACCTCCAAGAAATTTCTAACAAAAATAATATTCTTTCGTATTAAGGTGAAAATAGTTTCCAAATCAGTAAATGTCATTATGTCTGGAAACAGATTCTTTATTGATGCGTAAGGATGAGTAATGCTACGATTTATTTCAGGATCCATGTCACGGAGCCATCTTAACACTGAGTCTATTACACAGGAATTTCTTTTTCTTATTTCCATCACAAGGACCCAGAGCAGATTCACATAATAGTCTATTGCAGCCGGGAAAAGGATGCAGAGTGCTGGAGGAGCCTACTGCCGGGGACATGCTCTTTGGGCAGAGACATGAACGCAGTGAGGAACAAAGCCGTGGGCACATTCAGTGTGAGGGTTTTCTGGCAGAAGGAATTCAAGTGCAAAGACTCGAAAGTGGAAAAGGATTTATCAAGCGGAAGGCAAAGCAAAAAGACTTATAGACATAAGGCTTAATTCCGCAGTGGAACCCTTCAAAAGCCTCAAAGGATGCAATTTCTAGCCTGTCTCTTTTCAATATTAAAAAAATCTATTTTGAAAAAGAAATCTTACACAGAAAAGGTTCAAGTACAGTACAGCAGTTTTTTCCTTTGGAACATTTGGGAGTAAGAAAGTTGTTGATGTGGTCCCCCACTTTTTTAACGTGTATTTTCCTCAAATAAAAATTGGTCTCAGGGACAACATTTTGAGAAAGCTATGTGAGATTTTCTCAAGAGTTTTATTACTGAGGGCGCCTGGGTGGCTCAGTCATTACGTGTCTGCCTTCAGCTCAGGTCATGATCCCAGGGTCCTGGGATTGAGCCCCACATTGGGCTCCCTACTCGGCGAGCCTGTTTCTCCCTCTCCCTCTGCCTGCTGTTCCCCCTTCTGTGCTCGCTCTCTCTCTCTCTCTGTCAAATAAATAAATCAAATCTTAAAAAAAAGTTTTAGGGACGCCTGGGTGGCTCAGTTGGTTAGGCAGCTGCCTTCGGCTCAGGTCATGATCCCAGCGTCCTGGGATCGAGTCCCACATCGGGCTCCTTGCTCGTCAGGGAACCTGCTTCTCCTTCTGCCTCTGCCTGCCATTCTGTCTGCCTGTGCTCGCTCTCTCCCTCTCTCTCTCTGACAAATAAATAAATAAAATCTTTAAAAAAAAAGTTTTATAACTGTGTTCATTAAATGTATCTAAGAAGAATATTTATTGAATTTAGACTATATAAGAAATATCAATATTTATCAAAAGTGGGTATGTTACACTGTTTTATAGGTACTTAATAATACTAGTTGAATAAGTTGAATAAATGAACAAATGAACAAATGAAATACTTTTATTTCCTCAGATTTTATAACATAATGTTTTTAGCTCAGGCAGTTTAATCTGAATGCAATATCCCAGATGTCCTAATTGTAGTATCACATAATTCAGCATTATTATTACTTTTTAATTACTTTTATAAAGAAATAAATGTATAAAGAAATAAAGAATGATGGCATATTATCTTAGTGGATTCTAATAATAAGATATTTATTGTTTTACATTTTTATTAGTTTATATAATCACTAGCGTGAGTAAGGGACTAAATGCTAGAACACTGCAGTGCTGAAGCTTCAAGTGTGTAGATTTGTTAAAAATAAGAAGCTTAACTGTGATTTCACTGGCAACTCATGTGCCATTTAACAAAGGTGTTATTTGAGATTATGGTTACATGTTCTGCTTATCTTCAAGTGTCTTAATATTGGTTCTAGATGATTATATATGTTTATCACATTTACTTTCCATTTGGAGGTTTAATTTAATTTTTGATTTTGTATTTTCCTGTATAAAAGTAAATCAATATTAGTGAACTATTTGTAGATCTTATATACAAAATAGGGTATTCATTTATTTATTTAAAAAGATTTTATTTATTTGTCAGAGAGAGAAAGCACAAGGGGAGCTACTGGCATTGGGAGAGGCAGGCTCACCCTCTGAGCAAGGGTCCTGATGTGGGACTCAATCTCAGGACCTTGAAATTACAGCCTGAGCCGAAGGCAGACTACTTAACTGAATGATCTACCCAGGCATTCCTACAAAACAGGATTTTTAGTTAAGGCTCTGTGTTTGTTCAGTTGATTTCCTAAGAATTGAATAGATGAGAAATGCTGTATTTTATGTGATCATTCCATTGACTGTACCATCTGACTATATCTCATAAAGCTGGCAATCCCTTTCATTTATAATCTTGGATGCTAACATGGACATTTGGGTGTTGTTATTTTCAGTGTGAACTATAATGATGGCTGTGGCATTTCCTGTTGCTGAAATAGTTGAACTTAATTATTTAATAATATCCATAATTTTGGGGCACCTGGGTGGCTCAGTGGGTTAAAG
The DNA here is from genome assembly GCF_002288905.1 of Enhydra lutris kenyoni. NCBI lineage: Eukaryota > Metazoa > Chordata > Mammalia > Carnivora > Mustelidae > Enhydra > Enhydra lutris. The sequence goes on along the minus strand of NW_019154108.1, from coordinate 26,156,994 downwards.
CCTCTGCCTTCGGCTCAGGTCATGATCCCAGGGTCCTGGGATCGAGCCCCACATCGGGCTCTCTGCTTTCTTTCTTTCTTTCTTTCTTTCTTTCTTTCTTTCTTTCTTTCTTTCTTTCCTTTCTCTCTTTTCCCTTTGCTCGTTTGTTTTGTTTCTTAAATTCCACATGTAAGTGAAAGCATATGGTATTAGTCTTTCTCTAACTGACTTATTTTGCTTAGCATAATCATCTCTGGCTCCAGCCACGTCATTGCAAATGGCAAGGTTTCATTTGTTTTTATGGTTGAGTAATATTCCATTGTATAACTATATCACATTTTTTTTAATCCATTCATTAATTGATGAACACTTGGGCTGTTCCCATTGTTTGGGTACTGTAGATAATGCTGCTCTAAACACTGGGGTGTGTGTATCCCTTTGAATTAGTATTTTTGTATCCTTTGCATAAATATTTGGTAGTGCAATTGAGGATCGTAGGGTAATTCTATTTTTAACTTTCTGAGGAACCTCTATACTCTTTTCCAGAGTGGCTATACCAGTTTGTATTCCCACCAACAGTGCAAGAATGTTTCCTTTTCTTCACATCCTCAGGAACACCGAACACCTGTTTCTTGTGTTGATGTTAGCCATTTTGATGGGTGTTTAGAGATATCACATTATAGTTTTGGTTTGCATGGGAAAGAGGTACTTCCATCCACTGTTATCTTGAGGACAGATACGTGCAAATAAACCTGGAAAGGACAATTTAGCAATATCTATTAAAATTAACCAAACAGAAAATTTCTCATGCAGATATTCTACTTTTAGGAATTTATCTAAATGGATATAAATTCTCAAGTAGGAAAAGAGGTGTAAATTGTAGTATAGCATGTAAGTTGTAGCATAGCATGTAAGTTGTAGCATAATTTATAATGACAAAAAATTTGGGAACAACCTAAATATACAGTAGGGAAATATGCAGCTCTTTAAAAATGAGATAGATATATTGTTAAAAAATACAGAGTAAACCACAGTCCTCCATTTGTGTCAAACAACAGAATTAGATAGATTACTATTAAAGCACATACACATATATAAATGCATGGAGATTCTGGAAAGTAACAGACTTCTACTGGAGATAATTTTGAGAAAGAACTGCCCAAGGGCTGTAATAGGAAGGAACTCCCTGTTTTGTTTAGTTTCCCCTCCTGCATTTGTGCAATTTTACTACAAAGAAGAAAGAACAGTAAATTGCTCCTAACAGTACTGATCATCTAAAGTCCAGTGTCCTGTGGGGAGAAGCCATCCTGCTGACCTTTTCCGGAATGGCTGCTCTCCAAATAAAGCACACCATAAAATATCTCAGTGACTCATTTATACCTTTGTGGTTCTAACCAAGTTTTTCTGGTTCACTTTCTACTTGACCAAATATGCATTTGGGTTTGCCAGAAATGGACTTTGGAGTCTAAGACCAGACTTTTTACACTAATCCTCTTTCCTCTCAGACTTGTAGAATAAGCTCACATTTGGTGTGGTTCTGCAGAGGAGAAATTCATCCAGATAAGATGATTAGAAGGTGGGGCGAGAGTGCTAGTGATAGAAAGAGAGAGCTGAAGAAAGTCTGTATGTTAAGTGTCTTTTTCTGACCCCTTGCTGTCAGCCTATGGGAGGTTATTTCAGGACTCAAGGGGGGGGGTTGGCCATTGGACTGCAAACATTGCTCCATTGTTAGGGAGACTTGAAATTTGAAATAGAGATGATGGGGGGGGAAATGTGTGTGTTTTAGGGATATGTGTATATGGTGACATAGCCCTCTCTTTTAGTGTGCGGAATATGAACTCAAAAGAGAGGGAAAAATTGGCATTTGACTGAATTCAGCATCTAAAAAAATGGAATTTATCTTAAACAAGTTTTTTCTTGTAGGTAAATCCTTTTGCTGTTGAAGCCTTTTTTTTTTTTTTTTAAACAACATGGGCATATGAAACAAAAATGCAGTCATTCAGTCAAAATAGTTTGCAGTTTTAGATTTTGTATTTTTTCGCTTACTGCTCCCTAATCTTCCTCCAAGTGCAAACAGTACAGGCATACCTTTCATTTTTTTAAACCAAAATATAACTGACACACATTTTAGATGTGCAGCATGATGATTCCACAGATTTGTAAATTATGCTATGCTCCCAAGTGTAGCTACCATCTCACGCCATACAGTGCTATTACAATATATTCCTTATGCCGTGCCTTTTATCCCCATGACTTATTCATTCTGTTACTGAAAATCTTTACTTCCCTCTCCCCTTTATCCATTTTGTCCATCCTCCTTGCTCTCCTCCTCTCCAGTAGCCATCAGCTTGTTCTCTGTATTTATGGGTTTCTTTCTGGTTTTCATTTGTTTGTGTATTCATTTGTTTTTTACATTCCATATATAAGTGAACTCATGGTATTTGTCTCTCTCTGGCTTATTCCACTTAGTGTCATACCCTTTAGGTCCATCCATGTTGCAAATGCAAAATCTCATTTTTTATGGCTGAGTAATATTTCATTGAATGTATATGCCATCTCTTCATTACCCATTCATCTATTGATGGGCCTCTGGGTTGCTTCTATATCTTGGCTGTTGTAAATAATGCTGCAGTAAGCATAAGGGTATAGATATCTTTTCAAATTAGTGTTTTTGTTGTCTTTGGCTAAATACCTACCAGTGGAATTACTGAATCGTGATATTTCTGTTTTTAATTTTTTTAAAAAGATTTTATTTATTTATTTGACAGAGAGTGATCACAAGTAGGCAGAGAGGCAGGCAGAGAGAGAGAGAGGAGGAAGCAGGCTCCCCACTGAGCAGAGAGCCCAATGCGGGGCTCGATCCCAGGACCCTGAGATCATGACCTGAGCCGAAGGCAGAGGTTTAACCCACTGAGCCACCCAGGCGCCCCTGTTTTTAATTTTTTGAGGAAACTCCACACTGTTTTCTGCAGTGGCCGCCCTAATTTACATTCCTACCAACAGTGTGTAAGTGTTCTTTTTTTCCCCACATCCTCACCAACACTTGTTATTTCTTGTCTTTTTGATTCTAGCCATTCTGACACGTGTAAGATGATCGCTTATTGTGGTTTTAACTTGTATTTCCCTGATGATGAATGATGGTGAGCATCTTTCCATGTATCTGTTGGCCATCTGCATGTCTTCTTTGGAATAATGTCTATTGAGATCCTCTGCCCTTTTTTTTTTTTTTAAGATTTTATTTACTTGACAGAGGGAGAGACAGCAAGAGAAGGAACACAAGTAGGGGAGTGGGAGAGGGAGAAGCAGGCTTTCTGCTGAGCAGGGAATCCAATGCGGGGCTTGATCCCAAGACCCTGGGATCATGACCTGAGCTGAAGGCAGACATGTAACGACTGAGCCACCCAGATGCCCCTTTCTGCCCATTTTTAAATTAGATTGTTCTTTTTTTTTTTTTCTTTTTGGTGTTGAATTGGATATGGTCTTTTGTATATTTCAGATACTAACTGCTTATTGGATACATTATTTGCAGCTATTTTCTCTCATTAAGTATGTTGTTTTTTTGTATTGTTGATAGTTTCCTTTGCTGTGCAAAAGCTTTTTATCTTGGTAGTCAGTAAAGTTTAACAGACATACTTTAATGAATGTATTCCTGGTTCGATTTTCTTCTGGTAGAATGCCTCCTTTTTTTTTTTTTTTAAACATTAAAAGATTATTTATTATCCTGTTTCTGAACCATCTGTCTCTTTTTTATTTATCCTCCCCTAGAGTCACTCTCTACACAGAGGAGGTTATTTGGAGTGGGGTCACAGCCTGGGATTTGGAATCTCAAATCTGAAGTACCCCTTCCCTTCACTTTATGGCTTAGGTGGGGCCTGAACCATTGAGAACCAGTATCTTCTCTTGGGTACTGCAGAAAATGACCTAAAGATAGCTAAACCTAGAAGGGTACGGCTGGTCAGCAGACCACAGGCAAATAACCCCGATTAAGATGCTTTTAGCTCAGTAAGGGGCTGGTAGTTGGCACGGAGCATTGTTGGCAGTGGAAGGAGTTATTCGGAAGGAGGAGTTACTTGGGGGTTGCAGGGAACTGAGGGCGTTAGCCTATTGTTCATCATCTGCAGTCAGTGGAGGCTACTGTATGTTTTTTTCCCATAGAAGAGTAGAGACCCCTGGTGATAGGTACCCTGGTGACAGTTTTGGAGGGGTTCCCTTGTTTACTGGGGACAGCAGTGGACATGGTCAGCTCGTGGTTCACAACAATGAGGATTCAGAAAAAAACGCTTCAGGGCTAGTGGATGAACTGCATTTTGGTGTGCAGGTCGTACATGTATATGACAGAAGAAGGTGAGGACCATCTCAGCCACTGACAGGGAGTGCCCTCAGGGCTGTGTCAAGGCACTGAAGCAGATGAGAATCACCAGGCACGATATAAGATCAGCAAGAAGGAAAGTTCTTTCTGGGTGCACAGGAAGTTGGTACGGAGAGGCTCTTGGAATTCTCCTTAGTGCTGGTGGGAGTGCCTGGCAGTGCCTGGCATCTTCTGGCTTGCTCTAGGTTCAGGGACTTACCAGTCCACCAGCAGTGCCGACCATCTGCCCAGGATGTCTCTCTCTCTATCTCTGCCTATACCTTTGTCTCTTCCTTTGTGTCTCCATCTGTATCTCTGTGTCCCTATCTCTGTCCCTGTCTGCATCTCTGTCTCTATCTGCCCATCCCTTCATCTATCTCTGGATCTCTATCTATCTCTGTGTCTTTATCTCAAATTCTCTCTCTGTCCTTCTCTCTATCTTCATCTGTGTATCTAGGTATCTATTCAGTGTTAAGACTAGACTGTACAACATATCTGTCTATCTTCTTGTAACCTATTTTGGGCCATTGTTTACAGACACATAACAAACTACCATATTAGGATATAAAATGCTTACAACATCTTCCCAGTCACCAGATAACTAATGTGGTTGTTAACAAGCAATTGCTTTGAATGGAGTAACATATACAGTTTATGTGCTATACCATAAACTTTATGTTCACAACAAGCAGCAATAAACACAGCCATAAGTAAATTTGTTATAAAACGCAGACAACATTTTACAATAAAAAAACAAGACCGTTTTTGATAATGAACTGTTACTTTTCAAATATAGTGGAGATTTGAGGCTTAAAAAAGATTGAGAAGGAGAAATGGAAGGAGAATTTGAACAGTCATTATTGTTCCCCAGTAACCAAAGGCAATGATATGAGTGTGCTTCATAAAAAAAGGAGACAATTGCAGGCAAATTATCATGATTCGGTAAAGTCAGTCTGTTCTTGGAAGCATTATTTCTCTGCCCCCCCCTTCTAGATAAGTATGTAGGATCATATGTGTTTCCAAAATAATCCCATCTCATCTCTACTGAAAATTGTTTTAGTGAATAGCTGTCCTAATCCACAGTTTTGTGGATCACATGGGGCAGTCGACGGATTCAGGAGTATAGAATATCAAATAACGGCACATCAATCCCAAACCCACAATTCCTTTCGTATAAGGAACAAAAACATTTTATTGTGCTATCTAGGACTTTGAATACAATGTTGAGTAAAAGTGATGAGAGCAGATATTGTTGTCTAATTCTTAATCTTCCAAGGAAAGCATTCAGTGTATCCCTATTGGATTTTGGTGGTTGTCCTTCATCAGATCAAGAAGATTATTTTTGATTCCTAGTTTCTGTGATTTTTAGCAGGAATAAATATTGAGTTTTTTCAAATGTTTTTTTCTGTGTTCTATTGAGATGATTATGTTTTTTTCTCTTTCTTAATCTGTAAATGTACTGAATTACATTGATTGATTTTCTCATGTTGATCCAACTTTGCATTCCTAAGACAAACTCTACTTGGTTATGGTATGTTATCTTTGTTCTGTGTTGTTGAATTCCATTAGCTAATACTTGATGAGAATTTTAAAATCTGTGTTTATAAAACATACTGGTTTGTAGTTTTTTTTTAAGATTTTATTTATTTATTAGACAGACAGAGATCACAAGTAGGCAGAGAGGCAGGCAGAGAGAGGGAAGCAGGCTTCCCGCCAAGCAGAGAGCCCGATGCGGGGCTCGATCCCAGGACCCCGAGATCATGACCCGAGCCGAAGGCAGAGGCCCAACCCACCGAGCCACCCAGGTGCCCCTGGTTTATAGTTTTTTTTTTTTTAAAAAATGTGCTCTTAGGCTTTTTATCAGAGTTACACTAACCTCATAAAACAAGCTGTTATGTTTTTCCTTTATTTTATGGCAGGGGTTTATGTAAGATTGGTATTCTTTCTTCCTGGAATATTTGTAGAATTCAGCAGTGGGGTCATCTGAATGTGGAGTGTTTATTTTGTGAGATGGTTTTAAATGACGTATTTGGTTATTTAATAGACCTGTGCCTCCACTTCTTACTCTCTGTAATGTATTAATCTTTTTCTTTTATGATCATGTCCTTTTTTTTTTTAAAGATTTTATTTATTTATTTGATAGAGAGAGATCACAAGTAGGCAGAGAGAGAGGAGGAAGCAGGCTCCCTGCTGAGCAGAGAGCCCGATGTGGGGCTTGATCCCAGGATCCTGGGATCATGACCTGAGCTGAAGGCAGAGGCTTAACCCACTGAGCCACCCAGGTGCCCCTATCATGTCCTTTTTTAAAAAATTTTTTTATTAACATAACTGTAATCTTAGTTTCAGAGGTAGAATTCAGGAGTTCATCAGTTGCATACAGCACCCAGTGCTCATTACTTCAAGTGCCCTCCTTAATGCCCGTCATCCAGTTACCCCATCTCTCCACCTACCTCCCCTCCAGCAGCCCTGCCTTTGTTCCCTATAGTTAAGAGTCTCTTATGGCTTGCCTCCCTCTCTGTTTTTCTTATTTTATTTTTCCTTCCCTTCCCCTATGTTCCTGTGTTTTGTTTCTTAAATTCCACATATGGTATTTGTCTTTCTCTGACTGACTTATTTTGCTTAGTGTAGTACCTTCCAGTTCCATCCATGTTGTTGCAAATGGCAAGATTACATCCTTTCTGGTGGCTGAGTAATATTCCATTGTATATATAAACCACATCTTCTTTATCCATTCATCTATCATTGGACATCAGGGCTCTTTCCATAGTTTGGCTATTTTGGACATTGCTGGTATAAACATTGGGGTGCATGCACCCTTTTGAATCATTATGTTAGCATCCTTTGGGTAAATACCTAGAAGTGCAATTGCTGAGTTGTAGGGTAGCTCTATTTTTTTTTTTTTTTTAAGATTTTACTTATCCATATGAGAGAGAGAGAAAGTGAAAGAGCACAAGCAGGGGGAGCAGTAGAGGAAGGGGAGGAAGCAGACTCCCCTCTGAGCAGGGAGCCTGATGGATCCCCTGGGATCATGACCTGAGCCGAAGGTAGACGCTTAACCATCTGAGCCACCCAGGTGCCCTGGGTAGTTCTATTTTTAATGTCTTGAGGAACCTCCACACTGTTTTCCAGAGTGTTGCACCAGCTTGCATTTCCACCAACAGTGTAGGAGGGTTCCCCTTTCTTCACATCCTCTCTAACATCTGTTGTTTCCTGAGTTGTTAATTTTAGCCCTTCTGACCGGTTTGAAGTGGTAGCTCATTGTGGTTTTGATTTGTATTTCCCTGATGGCAAGTGATGTGGAAAATTTTTTCATGTATCTGTTGGCTATTTGTATGTCTTTTGGAGAAATGTCTGTTCATATCTTTTGCCCATTTCTTGACTGGGTTTTTTTGTTTTTTTGGGTGTTGAGTTTGATAAATTCTTTATAGATCTTGGGTACTAGCCCTTTACCTGATAAGACATTTGCAAATATCTTCTCCCATTCCATGGTTGCCTTTAGTTTTGTTGACTCTTGCCTTTGCAAAAGCTTTTTATCTTGATGAAGTTCCAATAGGTCACTTTTGCTTTTATTTCTCTTGCCTTTGGGAAAGTGTCTAGCAAGAAGTTGCTGTGGCTGAGGTTGAAGAGGTTGCTGCTTGTGTTTTCCTCTAGGATTTTGGTGGATTCCTATGTTACATTTAGGTCTTTCATCTATTTTGAGGTTATTTTTGTGTATGCTGTAAAAAAGTAGTCCAGTTTCATTCTTCTGCATATGATTGTCCAATTTTCCCAACACCATTTATTGAAGAGACTGTCTTTTCCCCATTGGATATTCTTTTCTGCTTTGTTGGAGATTAGTTGACCATAGAGTTGAGAATCTATTTCTGGGTTCTCTATTCTGTTTCTATGATCTATGCATCTGTTTTTTGTGCCAGTACCATACTGTTGTGATGATTACAGCTTTGTAATGCAGCTTGAAGTCTGGGATTGTGATGCCTCCAACTCTTATTTTCTTTTTCAATCTTCCTTTGGCTATTCAGGGGCTTTTCTGGATCCATACAAGTTTTAGGATTATTTGTTCCAGCTCTGTGAAAAGTGTTGATGGTATTTTGATAGGGATTGCATTGAATGTGTAGATTGCTTTGAGTAGCATAGACATCTGAACAGTATTTGTTCTTCCAATCCACAGGATATCAAATCAATGTACAGAAGTCATTTGCATTTCTATTCACTAAGAATGAGTCAGAAGAAAGAGAAATCAAGGAATCAATCCCATTTACAATTGCACCAAAAATCATAAGATACATAAGAATAAACCTAACTGTAGAGGTAAAGGATCTGTACTCTGAAAACTATAGAACACTTATGAAAGAAATTGAGGAAGACACAAAGAAATGTAATGCATTAATCTTACTTGTTTACCCAGCATCTAACTTTTTTGAGGAAACCATTATTTCTTATTCTGTGAGGTCCTGTAAGAACTTTCAGCCACTATGTTTTATACTCCAACTTCCTTAGAGGGTTTGGTATGTTGATGAAAGTCATAAGCCAAATTGGGACTTCTGTGTTAGGGGAGGTTGGAGAAGACTGTTTCTTTCCTTTGCTGTAATGGTACTAGGATATTGTGAGTTTGGTGGTGCCAGGGTCCATTTTTCCCCAATCACAGGGAGGAAGATTGTGGTTAGAAGGGAAGACCAATTTGTAGAGGGAAGCAGAATCAAATGAAAATGGCTGATGATGTGTTTTGGACTTTCAGGTCAAATTTTGCCTAAAACTACTATTTCTAGACTTTTCTGGTACACAAGCCAATGTATTCTTTTAAAACATTTTTGTTTTGGGATGCCCGGCTGGCTCAGTCAGTAGTGAATATGACTTTTGAGCTCAGGGTTGCAAGTTCAAGCCCCATGTTGGACATGGAGCCTACTTATTTGAAAAAATTAAAAATTTTTTGTTTCAATTTAGGTTAATTTGAGTTGGGTGTCTAACTTTTGTAATGAGAAGAAACTTGGCTAATACAATATTTCTCAAGAATTTGTACACTTGGGCTTTCAACCTTAATCTGTGGAATCATGAGCTGTGTGGTTTGACATTAAGGTACTTCTTTCTGTTTTTGCTCATTAGGTAGGAGGTGAAGAAAAGAGGTGAGGTGTACAGATGATCAAGAAATATTTATTGAAGTAAAATGCATTGAAATAGTGACTGCAGTCTTACATCAGCGGTACAATGGGGAAACATGTGACCGTGACACTGAATGTATTTTACCTTTAAAACATTTAGGCATTTGGTCTTGGCTTTAGGAATGTTATCTATTTCTTAGATGGGATTTGTGGACTGACCTGGCTTCTCCAGTTATGGATCTGCTTCTCATGTAACCGAGCATCTCAGTTCCAGAATACTATGTTCGCCATGACTTTTTTTTTTTTAAGGTTATTGGGAAGTCTGGGAGGTTTTTTACTTTTCTATTTTAGTGATTGTTTCCTTCATTGTAATGAAATGTGGCATAATAAGGGATGATAAAGATAGGCTTTGTTCTAAGAATAGATGAGACGTACACTTGTCTCTTATGGTGAATAAAGTAGTCAGTAGCATCATACCTGAATCTCTGAACACTGAATGATTTTAAAAAATTAATAAATCTACAAAGGCTTTGTATTTAATTAACCTTCAAAAACTTCTGCCTGAAATCTCTTTATAACTTAAGGGTTACAGAAATTCAGTGAATTTAGGAGAGTAGGTTTTAAAAAATCAGGGAGATTGTTACACAATTATTCAAATCATCTGAATAGATTTTTTTTTAAAAAATTACAGTATGTTGTAAATACATTTGGTATTTTATTTTTAGGAAAGAAAATGTACGTGAATCTACTTTGGACCCTTGCTTTTGAAATAACAAAAAGAATCTTACGTGTAATAGACTCAGTGTTAAGATGGCTCCATCACACGGATCCTGAAACAAACTACAACATCGCTCGTCCTTGCACATCAATAAACATTCTGTTTCCAGACATAATGGGATTTACTGGTTTGGAAACTACACCTTACTATTAAAGAATATCACCTATGTTAAAAATCTCTTGGCGGTCCCATGACATTTGCTGATTGAATTTGCCAAGTCAAGTAGAATGGGATGTTCCTCCTCGGGCACTGTTTATGCAGGTTTTAAAGTTAGACTGACCTGTATCTGGTTTCTTTCACTTAGCGTAGTCTTTTCAAGGTTCACACATGTTGTAGCATGCTATAGGGATCCATTCTGTTTTGCTGCCTGAATAATATTCCTTTATATGGATTTACCGTATTTTATTTCTCCTGTCATCTGTTGATAGACATTTGGGTTGTTTCTACTTCTCAGCTATAATGAATAGTGCTGTTGTGAACATTAGTGTTCAAGTTTTTTTGTGTAGACGTCTGTTTTCATTTTTTTATGTATATACCTATATACACAAAAGTGTATGGAGGTGAAGTGGAGTTGCTGGTGTGGTGCAGTTTCGTATGGTAATATTTTGAGGAACTGCCAAACTGTTTTCCAAAGCAGCTGAACGATTTAACATTCCCACCACCAATATATGAAGGTTTGGGTTTCTCCATATCCTCACCAATACTTGTTATTGTTCGTTACTTTGATGATAGCTACCCTAGTGGGTGGGTATGAAGTGGTATCTCAGAGTGGTTTTGATTTGCGTTTCTCTAGTAACTAATGATGTTAAACATATTTTCGTGGACTCTTTGGCCATTTATATGTTTTCATTGGAGAAATATCTATTCAGATCCTTTGCCTATTTTTTGATTGGGTTGTCTTTTTTTTTTAAATTTAGTTTATTTATCTGACAGATTGCAAGTAGGCAGAGCAGCAGGCAGAGAGAGAGGGGGAAGCAGGCTCCCTGCTTGAGCAGGGAGCCCGATTTGGGGCTCAATCCCAGGACCCTGGGATCATGACCTGAGCCAAAGTCAGAGGTTTTAACCCACTGAGCCACCCAGGTGCCCGTGGGTTGTCTTTTTTAAAAAAATTAAGTTGTAAGAGTAGTTGGGCACATGGGTGGCTTAGTAGGTTAAGCACCTGACTGATTGACTTCAGCACAGATCTTGATCTTAGGATTGAGAGATCAAGCCTCATAACAGGCTTCGCACAAGCTGCAAGAGTAGTAATTATTTAAGTAACTACTTAAATACCAACTTTTTCTGAAACATCTATACTTTACACCAAGTGGGGTATTCATAAATTGTTATTTTGATGCTTTCAGGTCTGTCATAAGAGGTAAAGGCAGTACACATTTATGAATATGAAGGTATAACAATTAATTAGTATTTTATAATAAATGGGTTTTTCCCTAAATCTCTTATTAAATCTTTACTGTCAATATTCTCAGTCTAACCAACCTTAGATGACATAGAATCAAATGGGCTAGATTTTTTATTCGACTTGTATAGGGTCACTTGGCTATCATAGTATCAGTCAGTGCCCCCAAATATTAAATGCTTCTATTTTCTGCTTTAACATTAATTAATGAAACATCCTTATGAAGGCCCATAGTCTTTGACTGACAAGAAAAAGGGATGTGACCCTCACCTTCCCTGAGAGTCAGAAATCACTAGAGTAGGGGCACCTGGATGGCTCAGTTGGTTAAGTGGCCAACTCTTTTAATTTGGGCTCAGATTATGAGCTCAGGGTTGTGAGATCGAGTTCCATATTGGGCTCCATACTGGGTGTGGAGACTGGTTAAGAGTCTCTCTCTCTCCATCTTCCTCTGCTCCCCCATCCCTCAAAAAAAAAAAAAAAAAGAAATCACTAGGGTAAAATGCTCATTTACTCCAAATATCCAAAGTTGTTCACTAACTAGCTCTCATAGTAGTGTTACAGGTTTATGCCTCTGTTTTCTAGAGGTCATCCAGGTCAGGAATGAATTTTTTCTCCCCAAAATAGGGTGATGACAGTGGAGTTGAAGGGACATGGGAATGGGCCGATTTGAGAAACACACAGGGAAGATTTGGTGAATGATTAGAAAAGGGAAGGAGAAAGTGAGAGGAGAGTAAAGGGTGATATTTTATGAAATGTGTGACTGGTGGATCATGGTGCCTTCATTAGAATAAGGTACTGGAGATGATGGGCTAGGTGTGCAGCACGTGCCAAGTTCCTGCTTGGACACGATCCATTTGAAGTGTTTCAGGGAAATTTATATGGTGGTATTGATAGATAGTTATATGCCTGGATTGACCTTGAGAGACAACTGTCTGCAGTAGTGCTATAGCACGGGAGAGGATGAGAGCACCAAGAAGGAATGAAGAGTGTGGAGAAGAGAGTGCCTACTTCAGAACTCCGAGAGACATCAATATTTGGAAGACAAAGAAAGGGAAGAACCTATAAAGATGACTGATAAAGAACAGCCAAAAATATAGAAAGAAAACAAAATTTCTTGAAAAAAAGGAGTTGTTATCTGCACCAAATGATTCAGTGGTCCAATAGCACAAGAACTGGAATATGCCTATTGGATTTTTGGGTTTTTTTTGGTGTTTTAATGAGAGTATTTTCAGGGGTATGCTCACATTGCTAGTTAGTTGAAGACCTGAGATTTGAAGCCACGTCTGTCTAAGTTTAGAAGCCACATACGCAGTGCCTGGGAGGGAACATTGCATTTTCCTCGACTTTCAGATTCAATCAGCAGATGTTATCAGACCTCCAAGAAATTTCTAACAAAAATAATATTCTTTCGTATTAAGGTGAAAATAGTTTCCAAATCAGTAAATGTCATTATGTCTGGAAACAGATTCTTTATTGATGCGTAAGGATGAGTAATGCTACGATTTATTTCAGGATCCATGTCACGGAGCCATCTTAACACTGAGTCTATTACACAGGAATTTCTTTTTCTTATTTCCATCACAAGGACCCAGAGCAGATTCACATAATAGTCTATTGCAGCCGGGAAAAGGATGCAGAGTGCTGGAGGAGCCTACTGCCGGGGACATGCTCTTTGGGCAGAGACATGAACGCAGTGAGGAACAAAGCCGTGGGCACATTCAGTGTGAGGGTTTTCTGGCAGAAGGAATTCAAGTGCAAAGACTCGAAAGTGGAAAAGGATTTATCAAGCGGAAGGCAAAGCAAAAAGACTTATAGACATAAGGCTTAATTCCGCAGTGGAACCCTTCAAAAGCCTCAAAGGATGCAATTTCTAGCCTGTCTCTTTTCAATATTAAAAAAATCTATTTTGAAAAAGAAATCTTACACAGAAAAGGTTCAAGTACAGTACAGCAGTTTTTTCCTTTGGAACATTTGGGAGTAAGAAAGTTGTTGATGTGGTCCCCCACTTTTTTAACGTGTATTTTCCTCAAATAAAAATTGGTCTCAGGGACAACATTTTGAGAAAGCTATGTGAGATTTTCTCAAGAGTTTTATTACTGAGGGCGCCTGGGTGGCTCAGTCATTACGTGTCTGCCTTCAGCTCAGGTCATGATCCCAGGGTCCTGGGATTGAGCCCCACATTGGGCTCCCTACTCGGCGAGCCTGTTTCTCCCTCTCCCTCTGCCTGCTGTTCCCCCTTCTGTGCTCGCTCTCTCTCTCTCTCTGTCAAATAAATAAATCAAATCTTAAAAAAAAGTTTTAGGGACGCCTGGGTGGCTCAGTTGGTTAGGCAGCTGCCTTCGGCTCAGGTCATGATCCCAGCGTCCTGGGATCGAGTCCCACATCGGGCTCCTTGCTCGTCAGGGAACCTGCTTCTCCTTCTGCCTCTGCCTGCCATTCTGTCTGCCTGTGCTCGCTCTCTCCCTCTCTCTCTCTGACAAATAAATAAATAAAATCTTTAAAAAAAAAGTTTTATAACTGTGTTCATTAAATGTATCTAAGAAGAATATTTATTGAATTTAGACTATATAAGAAATATCAATATTTATCAAAAGTGGGTATGTTACACTGTTTTATAGGTACTTAATAATACTAGTTGAATAAGTTGAATAAATGAACAAATGAACAAATGAAATACTTTTATTTCCTCAGATTTTATAACATAATGTTTTTAGCTCAGGCAGTTTAATCTGAATGCAATATCCCAGATGTCCTAATTGTAGTATCACATAATTCAGCATTATTATTACTTTTTAATTACTTTTATAAAGAAATAAATGTATAAAGAAATAAAGAATGATGGCATATTATCTTAGTGGATTCTAATAATAAGATATTTATTGTTTTACATTTTTATTAGTTTATATAATCACTAGCGTGAGTAAGGGACTAAATGCTAGAACACTGCAGTGCTGAAGCTTCAAGTGTGTAGATTTGTTAAAAATAAGAAGCTTAACTGTGATTTCACTGGCAACTCATGTGCCATTTAACAAAGGTGTTATTTGAGATTATGGTTACATGTTCTGCTTATCTTCAAGTGTCTTAATATTGGTTCTAGATGATTATATATGTTTATCACATTTACTTTCCATTTGGAGGTTTAATTTAATTTTTGATTTTGTATTTTCCTGTATAAAAGTAAATCAATATTAGTGAACTATTTGTAGATCTTATATACAAAATAGGGTATTCATTTATTTATTTAAAAAGATTTTATTTATTTGTCAGAGAGAGAAAGCACAAGGGGAGCTACTGGCATTGGGAGAGGCAGGCTCACCCTCTGAGCAAGGGTCCTGATGTGGGACTCAATCTCAGGACCTTGAAATTACAGCCTGAGCCGAAGGCAGACTACTTAACTGAATGATCTACCCAGGCATTCCTACAAAACAGGATTTTTAGTTAAGGCTCTGTGTTTGTTCAGTTGATTTCCTAAGAATTGAATAGATGAGAAATGCTGTATTTTATGTGATCATTCCATTGACTGTACCATCTGACTATATCTCATAAAGCTGGCAATCCCTTTCATTTATAATCTTGGATGCTAACATGGACATTTGGGTGTTGTTATTTTCAGTGTGAACTATAATGATGGCTGTGGCATTTCCTGTTGCTGAAATAGTTGAACTTAATTATTTAATAATATCCATAATTTTGGGGCACCTGGGTGGCTCAGTGGGTTAAAGCCTCTGCCTTCGGCTCAGGTCATGATCCCAGGGTCCTGGGATCGAGCCCCACATCGGGCTCTCTGCTCAGTGGGAAGCCTGCTTCCTCCTCTCTCTCTGCCTGCCTCTCTGCCTACTTGTGATCTCTGTCTGTCAAGTAAATAAATAAAATCTTTTAAAAAAATAATATCCATAATTTTGAGTCTGCATTAGGCTTCAAGCATTGGTTTTTAAGTCATGATCCCCTAAAACTGGCTCCTTGAGGTAATTTCTGAAATTTTGGTTGTTTCTCCCACGTCGATGCTAACGCATGGTAGGATTCACCAATCCAAGTAGGTCTAAGTACCTCATCTAGGCATACCTGATTCAGGCGGGGTGCCTGTCTTCTAAAAACCGTGCGTCATTAGCACGTATGGTAATGCATGAGAAGAAAGAGGAATAGACAGGTAGGAAGTGATGATGCTAGTAAACAAAACCACAAAGAAAACGACTAATTAGCAATGGAGCTCTAATCTCTTCTCACTGATTATAGCTCCTCACATTGTCTGAAGGAGTTTTTGTGCTGGTCATGGATGTAGTCCATTAATTTTTTTTTAAAGATTCATTCATTCATTCATTCATTCATAGAGCAAGCAGGGAGGGAGGGGCAGAGGCAGAGGGAGAGAGAGAGAGAATCTCCAGCAGACTCCTGGCTGAGCAAGGAGCCCGACTCGGGGTTCGATCCCATGACCCCTGAGATCATGACCATGAACCAAAATCCAGATTGGGACCCTCAACTAACTGACCCACCCGGGCGCTCCTATTGTCCATTAAGCTTAAGAAATGAGTAACTTTGAAGGAGTTGTCATGTTTCTAAAAACACCGCCAGTCCTTCATGATGTTGTGATGTTAGTTCAGTGGTGCCTCGTTGGCATAACTGATGTTTTTCATTTCCTTTCTTGTGTCCCTCTTTGTAGCTGATATGCCAAGAAGGGTATATCCAACTCCCCCTTGAATATAACTGAGGAAAATTCACACTGCAGTGTTTGTCACATTTCTTAGGAATTTGATTTGTTCATAACAAATGCACAGTTTTTTTCTGGATGGCTTTTAGTGGCTTCCTATTTAGGCCGTCGTCGAATATCTCCCTTTAGTGATCATGCAGGTGTTCTACCTGTCGTGGCAACAGCTGCCTATACTGATCAGACTCGTCCGTTGCCCCTTTGAAGTTTGCAGCAACACAACACCCTGGATTGGGATCATTTTCCTCCTCCTTGTGCGGTGCTTCTCGAACGTTCTGTGACTTCAAGATATCTTTCACTAGAGTTTGTAGACCTGGTTTGTACCCCTTAGGCAGGCAGTATCGTGGTTAATAGTGTTAACAGTGTGGATCTTGGAGCTTTGAATCCTGGCTCCACCACTTAGCCCCTCACTGTTTGTGTGATTTGGGGCAAGTAGCCTATTCTACGGGTGTCTGTTTCTTCATGTGCATGATGTTTAATTAAAAACAGTAATAGTAGCCTACCACCCACGACCTTCCGTGAGGTTCCTTTTTTCTTTTTTAAAAATATTTTATTCATGTATTTGAGAGAGAGAGAGAGAGAGAGAGAGCATGATCAGGGGAAGCAGCAGAGGGAGAGGGGGAAGCAGGCTCCCCGCTGAGCAGGGAGCCCACAAGGCTGGATCCCAGGAGCCTGGGATCATGCCCTGTGCCAAAGGCAGATGCTAAATTGACTGAGCCATGCATTTGTCCCTGCTGTGAGTTTTCTATGACTGATGTGTTAAAGGACTTTAAGCAGTTCTTGGCACATAATAGGTATTAAACAAATACTGAGTAATAAGCTCTAAATATTATTAAGTGAATCAGTATTAGTGTTACTTGTGTTATATGCGCTGGTACTGAAAAAAATACTTTCTAGCTCTTTGCACCTGCTGTTGGGATTGAGGCTGCATGATTAACCTTTCCTTACGGCTTCCTCTTGTTTCTGATTTATGTTCCAATTTGTGTAGGGTGTTTCATATTATGTTTAAAGATGGTCTTGTGAGCAAGCCATAACTCACGTCTGACTCTCACAAGCATCAGTGGGCTGGGTTAGTGTCCGCGAACATGCATCTCTCTATTTGGACCTGTGGGATGACTCTTGCGCTGTTTTCTAATGTCGTCGGCAAGCCTACCTGGAGGTAGTGGTTGGTGCACTTCCTAACAGCTGTCTGTGTAACCTTTCTACACATCAGGTTTCTAATTTTAAGGGCTCAAAGAAGGGTGAATATTTCAAATTTCAAAGAGTTTGCAAGTAGCAAATATGAGTTTATTTTTTATTTTTATTTTTTTAATATTTTATTTATTTATTTGACAGAGAGAGATCGCAAGTAGGCAGAGAGGCAGGCAGAGAGAGGAGAGGAAGAAGCAGGCTCCCCGACGAGCAGAGATCCCGATGTGGGGCTCGATCCCAGGATCCTGAGATCATGACCTGAGCTGAAGGCAGAGACCCAACCCACTGAGCCACCCAGGCGTCCCGAGTTTTTTTTTTTTTTTAAGATTTTATTTATTTATTTTTGCAAGAGGGGGGTGGGGAGCGAGCTAACATAAGCTCACTAATGAGGAGGTGGTGGAGAGGCAGAGGGAGAAGCAGACTCCCAGCTGAGCATATAGCCCAACACGGGACTTGATCCCAGGATCCTGGGATCCATGACCTGAGCTGAAGGCAGATGTTTAACTGACTGAACCACGCAGGTACCCAAATATGAATTAATTTATTATCATCACAAAACATCTAAACTTTGGGGCGTGTGGGTGGCTCAGTTGAAAACAATAGTTCCCAGCCTATTAGGAGACACAGCAAATTTTACTATGTTTTGTGTCAAGAAATGCTATTGCCCAGTATTTATTTCAAAAATTTAAAGGTAAGACCATATTAATTTAGTTTTAAGAATTTTATTCACAACCTAAGTATGAAAAAATCAACCTTGGAAATCACTGGCCAGTTTGTAGCCCCCCATTCACAGTGGTCAAAGAAGCAAAATAAAGACACCAGCTGTACTATCATCCAACGATTTCGTTCACTTTTAGGTCCAGCAAGAGATATTAAAGAGCAAGTTGAAATAAAAAGGGCATACTTCTGTGTTACAAGGCCAAGAGTGAGCATAAGAGTAATACAGAGAAAAAAAGCATGAGATTAAACGCTGTTATTTTTTATGGTCAGAGGACCCACCGTCATCGCATGTCATGAGAATTCTTATTAAAGTGTATTGGAAAGAACAAGCTACTGAACTGGCTGGTCGAGACTGAGTGTGTGCAAGGAGAGGGACAAGAAAGTGGAATTTGGCGGTTGAAAACACGAGGATGTGACTGGCTTGGTACTAAGTAACCCCTATCAGTTCAAGGGATGAACGAAAGCACCTCTCCTTCTGCCTTCATAAATCTCTAACCCACTCATGTCAGATTCCCCAACTAGGGCAGCAGAGAGGTCACCCTGACATAAGCCCAGGGACAGGAGGCTCTTTCAGATTTATGTAGGTTTGAGGAGGTTCTGTTTTATCTTTTTTCCATCTCTTTTCCCCAACTCCTATCAGAATGCCATAGGGAGGCCTGGCTATGTCCCAGGAGCCAGACAAGGGACAACTGAGCTTAACATGACAAAATTAAATCCAAGTTTATTAACTAATCATGGTGATTGGCATCAGAGTTTGCCGTTCTGGCTGTTTCTATATGGATCAAACACCAGTAATTGACACATTTCTCTTGCCATTCCATAGCACTAATCCAATGATAGGTCTACTCTTCTGGTTAATTTCTAGCTAAGGTGAAATCACATTTAGAACTTGCATGGCACCTCATGCAATAGCACTATTCATTAATGTAATAAATTCTGAGTGATACTGTGTGTGTGTGTGTGTGTGTGCGTGTGTGCTCATGTATGCAGGTTATGTGTGCACGCTTGTGTTGTCTGTGTATGTGACAAGAAAATTTTGAAGGCTGATCCCATAACTTTCTTCCACTCCATGGAGAGGGCTGAAGTGTGTGCACTGGCAACTCTCACATGGGCCTAGATGCTATAAAATTTCAGTTGGACCATGAAGATGTATAGAAGGAGAATATCAGCCTTCAGGATGGAGGAAACTATATGCCAAGGCACAAATACACAGTGAAACTGATGTTTATGGGAACGATTTCACTCATTTATTCATTCATTCCTTTAACATTAAAAAAAAGATTTTATTTATTTATTTGAGAGAGACACAGCAAGAGAGGAAATACAAGCAGGGGGAGTGGGAGAGGGAGAGGCAGGCTCCATGCTGAGCAGGGAGCCCCATGCAGTCCTGGGATCATGACCAGAGCTGAAGGCAGATGCTTAACTGACTAAGCCACTCAGGTCCCCCTCATTCCTTTAATATTTACACAGTACTCCCTTTGTGACAAATACTGTCCTGGACTTTGGGGATACAGTGCAAAACAAGGAAAAATCTTTGCTCTCATGAGGCTTTCATTCTAAGAGACAAGGGGATAGACAGTAAAAGAATAGAGCATGGGTGGGGTGGAAAACATTTGATAGTATGGTCAAGGAGGAATTTGATTTGACTTGAGAATAGAGTCTATGATAGGACTGGGGAATAGAAAACTGGAAAAGTAATATATTGGGGATACCATGAAACACCTTGAATGTCAGGCCTGCTAAGCTCTTTTGGGGCATTTCTAGGAAACACTAAGTACTTTAATTTTCAAAGAAGTGAGAACTGGTACTCACTTTCCTGACCAAGGGTCTTTTCCAGAACCATGTATAGAAGCACACTTGAACTCATGCTTTACAGCTAAGTGGAAATGGTCATTCTATATATTTGGACACTGTTGCATCTTGAGTCATCATTTAACTTTATTTAATTTCTAAATGTCCAAGAGGCTAATTTTGATAAGAGCTCTTTAAGAATTTTTCTTAGTTGCTTATAAAGTACTTTCAAATCACATTTAACTTCAGTTTATTATTTTTCCTGTTTTACTAATGTATCTCACTGAAGTCTGTCCACATAGGAATCTACAAGATTCATCCACTTTTTAGTTGTTTTTGTCAAAATGACTAAATACAGTTTTGAAAAAATAAATGTGTCATTTCTTTACTTCTATTATCTAAAAAAAAAATTCAAAATAGATTTATCTCAAGTATTCTCAGCTATATAATATTTCATTAAAGGCAAATTCAGAATATTTTGGCTCACAGAATTTTTATGGACAGCTTTTTTTAATATTGTAATTTTTATTTTTTTCAGTGTTCCAAGATTCATTCTTTATGCACCACACCCAGTGCTCCCAGCAATATGTACCCTCCAAAATGCCCACCACCAGGCTCACCCAACCCCTCACCCCCTCCCCTCCAAAATCCTCGGTTTATTTCTCAGAATCCACAGTCTCTCATGGTTTGCCTCCCTCTTCAATTCCCCCTAACTCACTTCTCCTCTCCATCTCCCAATGTCCTCTATGTTGTTCCTTATGCTCCACAAGTAAGTGAAACCATATGATAATTGACTCTATTTGCTTGATTTATTTCACTGAGCATAATCTCTTCCAGTCCCATCCATATTGATACAAAAGTTGGGTATTCATCCTTTCTGATGGAGGCATAATACTCCACAGTATATACGGACCACATCTTCTTTATCCATTCGTCTATTGAAGGGCATCTTGGCTCTTTCCACAGTTTGGCGACTGTGGCCATTGCTGCTATGAACATTGGGGTACAGATGGCCCTTCTTTTCAATACATCTGTATCTTTGGGGTTTAATACCCAGTAGTACAATTGCAAGGCCATAGAGTAGCTCTATTTTTAATTTCTTTTTGTTTTTTAAGATTTTATTTATTTATCTGACAGAGATCACGTAGGCAGAGAGGCAGGCAGAGAGAGAGGAGGAAGCAGGCTCCCCGCTGAGCGGAGAGCCTGATGTGGGGCTCAATCCCAGGACCCTGGGATCCTGACCCGAGCCGAAGGCAGAGGCTTTAACCCACTGAGCCGTGCAGGTGTCCCTCTATTTTTAATTTCTTAAGGAATTCACACTGTTTTCCAGAGTGGTTGCAACAACTTGCATTCCCACCAACAGTGCAAGAGGGTTCCCCTTTCTCCACATCCTCTCCAACACTTTTTGTTTACTGTCTTGTTGACTCTGGCCATTCTAACTGGTGTAAGGTGGTATCTCAATGTGGTTTTGATTTGAATCTCCCTGATGGCTAATGATGATGAAAATTTTTCATGTGTCTGTTAGCCATCTGTATGTCTTCTTTGGAGAAGTGTCTGTTCGTGTCTTCTGCCCATTTTTTTTTGACATGATTATCTGTTTTGTGTGTGTTGAGTTTGAGGAGTTCTTTTTTTTTTAATTTTTTATTTTTTATTAACATATAATGTATT
>NW_019154108.1:26040854-26135312 GCF_002288905.1 Enhydra lutris kenyoni | reverse complement strand
ATTAGCCCCAGGGGTACAGGTATGTGAATTGCCAGGTTTACACACTTCACAGCACTCACCATAGCATATACCCTCCCCAATGTCCACAGCCCTGCCACCCCTCTCCCTACCCCCCCATTAGCCCCAGGGGTACAGGTATGTGAATTGCCAGGTTTACACACTTCACAGCACTCACCATAGCATATACCCTCCCCAATGTCCACAGCCCTGCCACCCCTCTCCCTACCCCCCACCTCTGGCAACCCTCAGTTTGTTTTGTGAGATCAAGAATCCCTTATGGTTTGGAGTTTGAGTAGTTTTTTATAGATCTTGGATATCAGCCCTTTGTCTGTAGTGTCATTTGCAAATATCTTCTCCTATTCCGTGGGTTGCCTCTTTGTTTTGTTGACTGTTTTCTTTGCTATATAGAAGTTTTGATCTTGATGAAGTCCCAAAAGTTCATTTTTGCTTTTGTTTCCTTTGCCTTTGGAGACCTATCTTGAAAGAAGTTGCTGTGGCCGATGTCAAAAAGGTTACTGCCTATGTTCTCCTCTAGGATTTGATAGATTCCTGCCTCACATTGAGGTCTTTTATCCATTTTGAGTTTATCTTTGAGTATGGTGTAAGAGAATGGTCGAGTTTCATTCTTCTGTACATAGCTTATAGACAGTTTTAAGGCATGTGAGCTGCAGTGGAAATTCTTGTTTTGTTAAGAGTTATTTATTTCAGAGAGTGAGAGCCTGAGCAGGGGAAGGGACAGACAGTGAGAGAAAATCTCAAGCAGGCTTCCTGCTGAGTGTGACGCTCAACACTGGGCTCAATCCCATGACCCTGATATTATGACCTGAGCTGAAATCAGGAGTCAGATGCTTAACTCACTGAGGCACTCAGAAACTCTTGTTATCTTAATCAGTGATTTTTTTCCCTTGATACAAAAAGTATTCTTGGAACAATACTAGCTTTTCTGTAGCTCTAAGCATCTGTATTTCTCCTAGAAGATCTTACAGTTTGGAAGTCTTATAAGATAGCTATCTGGAGTATGTCTTATGAGAAGAAAAGAGTTTGTATAAACTAAACTGATAGCAAAAAATGGGCAATACTGAACTTATTTGCTGACCGTGGTAGGAGGGACAGGCCTGAGTATGGAGTGGTGGGGCTGGATTGTGGGTGATATTACAGATTAGAAAAAAGAGAAAAACATGAAAACAAAGCAAATGAGGTAGAAGTGGTTTTGTTTTTCAGTGTTTGATAAGGACACACTGTCCCATGAAATCAAGCGATAGCACCACACTTGTCAATTTTGACAGTTTTTTTTTTAAGATTTTATTTATTTATTTGACAGAGATCACAAGCAGGCAGAGAGGCAGGCAGAGAGAGAGGAGGAAGCAGGCTCCCTGCTGAGCAGAGAGCCCAATGCGGGGCTCGATCCCAGGACTCTGAGATCATGACCCGAGCCAAAGGCAGCAGCTTAACTACTGAGCCACCCAGGCGCCCCAATTTTGACAGTTTTATAGAAACAGCAATTATAGAACTGGACATTAAATATAAGAAGGAAAAAAGTTGTCATTGTCCTTTTTTAAAGGATTTTATTTATTTATTAGAGAGAAAGAATGCAAGAGGGAGAGAGAATCTGAAACAGACTCTATACTGAGCATAGAGCCTGATGTGGGGCTCAGTCTCATGATTGCGAGATCACGACCTGAACCGAAACCAAGAGTTGGGCGCTTAACTGACTGAGCCACCCCAGGTGCTCCAGTTTTTATGAAATTACAGAGGGTACTCTTTAAAAAGCAATAGACAAGGTTGAATATAAAGTTATAAGTATAGGTTGAGTGTAGCCCCCAAATTATTGTGCTGTTTTTATGTGTTTTAATTTCATTAAGTGTATGGAATAATTTTTCAAAATTTTTGAGACTGGGGGGTGGATGATGGGAGATGCTGCACAGCCGAGTTTACAGCAACCAGATCTTAGGGACTAGTTGCTGGGCAAGCAGTCAAGAGTCCAATAAGGAGAGAATCCTCTGTGTAAGCGGGGCTGTCATGACAAAATAGTGTAGGTTGGATGGCTTAAACAACAGAAATGTATTTTCTCAGAGTTCTGGAAGCTAAAGGTCCGTGATCAAGCTTGTTTGGTTTCTGGTGAGAGCTCTTTTTGGGTGCCTCCTTGCTGTGTCCTCACATGGCCTTTCCTTAGTGTGTGTGCAGGGATGGAGGGGAGGAGGGAAGGGGAAAGAAAAAGAGAGCAGGCTAGCCCTCTGGTGACTCTCCTGTAAGGACACTAATCCCATTAGCTCAGGGCCCCACCCTAATGACCTGCCTTGACTTTAATTATTTCTTCAGAGGTTCCCAACTCCAAATATAACTACACTGGGGGGGGGGTTAGAGTTTTAAAATATGAATTTGGGGGAGGGACACAAACATGTAGTCCATAAAATATAGTAGAAGGAATGATGCATCTAACTGAAGCAGAGGATAGAACCATTGTATTACACCTGGATAATAAATTGGGCTCTGAGCTTCCCAGCAAAGAAGGCAAAAGGGAAACATAGTAGGTAATACGAATTTAAGTCAGCAGGTAATCTCTTCAACATCTTAAGGCTATTCTCTCTTAATTGGTGTTTCTGTTTGTTAAAGTGGTGTCAGACATTGACCAGTGAGGGCAGGAGGTGGGGAGAGATGTAGTCTGGGGGCTAGAATGTCTGCCGTACTTCGTATCACACTCTAGATTTTTTCCCCCCTACATTGAAGACTGATTTTAAACACTGCTTTTTATTCCTTGATGCCTGGCTGGAAGAAGTTACAAAGTGTGAGTTCTGGACTGGAGCTGGATTTAATGGCACTAGAACTAAAGACTGGGTTCTTTGAACTGTCAGCACATATGTAGGAATAAAAGAAAACAAGTGGAAAAGTCACAAATCCTGGAAGCAGATTGTTTTAAATATGAGAAGGAGGTGTAAACCCTATTACTGGTTCAAATTAATAACATACTTTTTTCCCAAAACTGCTAAAGAATTTTATGTTAATTCCTTTTGTATTCAAGTGAATGTAAAATGATTTTATCCTGAAAATTACCAATATCTTTGGGATAAATGGAGGCAGCTTATTGGTCACAAACCAAGGTTGGCATTTTTATATTAGATGTCCTGCTTTGGTCAATGTAATGTACAAGGAGCAAAGGTCACAAAATCATTTGGATGATGATTGTATAAATCACGGATACTCTGTTCTTAAATGGTTTGTGCCATTCTTCAATTCTTTGTTTCTTTTTAATCATGCCGTGCTATCTTTTTAAAAAAATGGAAATGTAGTTGACACACAATGTTACATTTGTTTCAGGTGTGTAGCAGAGTGATTCAGCAAGGCTGTATGTTACACTGTGCTCACAAGCGTAGCTATCATCTGTCACACATACAACGCTATTAAAATACCATTGACTGTATTCCCTATGCTGTGCCTTTCATCCCCATGACTTATTCCATACCGGAAGCCTGTAGCTTTCACTTTCTTTCACTCATTTTGCCCACTCCCCTCCCCCAACACCTCCTCTTTGGTAGGCATCCGTTTGTTCTGTATTTATGGGTCTATTTGTGCCATATTATCTTTAATTAAGTACAGAGACCTTTCAGTTCACATCACCTAGAGATCATTTCACCTACTGTTCTGTTTGGCTGCCAGTCTCTTGTCTCTCCTTCAGCAATGTGAGGTGGATCCCTTTTCCTCAGGGAAGAGATCCTTCGTTTGTTGCCTTTGCCCATAATCAGAATGTTGGAGAGCTGAGAGGCAAAGCTGTCATGGCATCTTTCATATGAACCACATCAAAAGAACCAGGATGGGGGCGCCTGTGTGGCTCATTCGGTCAAGTGGCCAACTCTTGATTTCGGCTCAGGTCATGATCTCAGGGTTCTAAAATTGAGCCCCGCATCAGGCTCCACGTTCAGCAGTAGTCTGCTTGAGATTCTCTCTCTCCCTTTCCCCCTCTCTCTGCTCACGCACTCTCTCTCTCTCTCTCTAAAATAAGTAAATAAATGTTGTTGTTTTTAATATCTCTTTTTTAAAGATTTTATGTATTTATTTGACATAGAGAGAGAGATCACAAGCAGACAGAGAGGCAGGCAGAGAGGGGGGAAGCCCTGACGCGGGGCTTGATCCCAGGATCCTGAGATCATGACCTGAGCCGAAGGCAGAGGCTTAACTCACTGAGCCACCCAGGGGCCCCATGTTGTTGTTTTAAAACAAAAAAAGAACCAGGGGCGCCTGGGTGGCTCAGTGAGTTAAAGCCTCTGCCTTCGGCTCAGGTCATGATCTCAGGGTCCTGGGATCAAGCCCCACATCGGGCTCTCTGCCTGGCAGGGAGCCTGCTTCCTGCTTCCTCCTCTCTCTCTGCCTGCCTCTCTGCCTACTTGTGATCTCTGTCTGTCAAATAAATAAAAAAAAATCTTAAAAAAAAAAAAAGAACCAGATCTCTCTTTGTCGATTACTGCAGCAATTCTTTCCATGTTGGCAGCTCTCGTCACTATACACAGGGCACCGTGTCAAACTTGATGAAATCAGTAATTTTGCCAGTGTCCAAATCAACCCGAATGGTTTCATTTACCTTGTGAAGCATCATCTTGGGTCAGCAGATGAGGGACTCGTTTCGTGCCCTAAAAGACTTTCCTCACTTTGCACAATTTGTACTTGGCTTCCTAGGGTATAACACAAGGAACAGCGGAGGACCTTCCATGTCATACATGAGATAGGAGTTCTCTGCAGTGTTGCCGGTGCTGGCAGCATCCGTATCAGTTCGGGTCTTGCTGTCAATCTTACTGGACTGCTGAATGCAGTTCTTCTTCATCTCCCATCAGAGCATACTTAATTGTGTTCCTTGGAAAGCAATGAGGGGAAGACCTTCTCTGAGCCTGTGGGAGCTGGCAGGTGGACGAGGAGCAAACGCACTGGTCCGATTGTCAGCAACTGCTGCTTTAGAGCCGCTGCGCGTTTCAGGTTCTTCTGGGACCGTGAGCCGTGGCTGTGCTGACTGTGAAAAGAGCAGTCTTCAGTTCTTCCCTTGTGTACCTTTTCTTTTAGTTCAGCTTGGTTCTTAAATCTACTTTGTTTTCTCAAAATGGTAGAAAGGGAAAAAAATAATTCCCCATCATTGAGATCCTTTCAAAATGGAAAAATCAAGAATTCTCAGTGTCCTAAAGTGTAACTGGACGAACAAGTATAAATGTGAACTTTTCTTCCTTCCTTCATCCTTTCGTTCAATCGTAATATGATCAGTTTTTATTGAGTACTTTCCACGTACTGGGATATTTGTTAGGCTCTGGATAAAATGTTGTTAGGTCTCTTGGAATCCCCATGAGTCTACTTCCACGTGGTACTGTGACAGCTGCCATCCTACAGATATGCACAGTACTCCTGGAATGCTTACAGAGGTCACCTTTTCTAGAGGAGAAAATTTCAGTTGGTTTCTAGAGAAAACGGCCTGTCGGGTGAAAGGCGAGTAGAGTCAAGTCACGCAAAGGTTGGGAGTTCAGAGATGACATTGTGTGCGTGGGAGCAGCTGGTTCAGAGGCAGAGAGGCACCACTGGGTGACACCTGAGCAAGTGACAAGTGGTCCAGAGGAGGGTCGTGTGAGGTGAGAGGAAAGGTTAGGATAGGATGTTGCATGTCATGCTAATTTGGCACTTTCTGCTGAAAGCTCTCCTAAATTGTTTAAAGGGTTTTAACCATTGGGTCGGGGCGATCCGCTCTGTTTTTTGAATGACAGTGCCGGTAAGACTGTGGCAAATGGATTGAGGGTGGGGTGTGAGAACTGTGGTCTGGGATCAAGTTCGAAACTATTGTCACAATCCAGGCAAGAAGCGAAGAGGTCCTGTGCGAGACTGCTAACTGTTTCCCAAAGACATGAAAACAAATCTCTTACACAATCCTGGGCCAGATGCTTTAAACAGTTATTTAGAGGAAAGAGATAATATCTGCTTGCAGGCGGGTTTAGTTACTTTTTTTCTTTCTTATTTAAAAAAAAAAAAATAACTCGTCAGTACAATTTCCAAGCCATATGATATTTTCGAACTCCTAAAGAAAAAACAACAGATAAGCAGACATTAAATCATCCGTGCTTACCGATAGTCTACTCCCTTTTCAGACAACCTTATGCAGATTAATCAGAACCAAACCCATAAAGTTTAATTGTAACATATGTTCTGTCATCTGCCAGTGTATTTTCAAGTCTGCGCAGGTATGACCATATGCCATGATGAACAAATGAACTGGAAGGATCAAAGTTATTGGATCTGGTCCCGTGATTTAAAATTTCCAAATCAACACGAAGAGAAAACAGCAGGCATCAAACATCCGTCTATGCTTGTACCAGGTCATACACTGTAATTCTATCCAAGTACAAGTTTCCATGGTAAACAGGGCAAGACTTGCCAACACCTCACAGGTTTCCAAAAAGCAGCTATGTCCCTCTTGGGAGAACTTTGTAACTGGAAAAGAAAATCTTCACGGATGAAATCTCCAGCAAAATAAAGTCACAGACTGTATTTCTGCAACAGGCCTTTTGCCAAATGTCTCATCAACAGGTATGGCGCTGGCAGTGACCCGTCCTATGGTAGAGGTGGTAAAAGGCTCCCACCAAACCTTGTTTTCATTTGCTCACAGCTTCATAGGGGGAAAAATTTTTTTATTTTGAGTTGGAATTTTCCACGTTTCATCCCAGTCCAAAGGTGACTTAAAAAAAATTTTTTTTTTTAAAGTTGAATTAAAGTCAAGTGAAATTTGTAAAGTTTAGTCATTTGGGGAGCTATGTGTACACAAAGATCTCACTGGGTAACACCAAAAAATTACATTTTCCTTTTCCTTGTGACTTTTGGAAGACTAACTCCTTTTGGAAGACTAACTCCTATTTCTTTTGAAAGGATTTAACCCTGTCTAAGTTACAGGGGCAGGAAGCCAACCATTTTTGCAATTTATTCAGAGTTTTGCCCATGAAGAACTAATATAATAAAGTAAAACTTTACATATTAAATCCACTAGTAGTTTAACAAAAATTTAGAATGTTTCCACATATATTTGATAGAAAAAGTATTTCAAAAGAATGAGTTTAATTCAATTAAATTCAACACATCTACCAAGCACTAGGCACTAAGTGAGTGCTCAGTGTTAAAGGTGTATAAAAATAAATAAGGTGGGGTACCTGGGTGGCTCAGTGGGTTAAAGCCTATGCCTTCGGCTCAGGTCATTATCTCAGGGTCCTGGGATCGAGCCCTGCATCAGGCTCTCTGCTCGGTGGGGAGCCTGCTTCCTCCTCTCTCTCTGCCTACTTGTGGTCTCTGTCTGTCAACTAAATAAATAAAAAAAATATATATATATAAATAAGACAATTCCTGTCCTCAAAGAATGTATGATTTGGTAGTAGAGATAAGAGTAATGAAAACAGCACTAATTAAAGGAAGAATATGAGTGTTAAAGCAGAGGTATAAGCAGAGTGATTAAGGAGCACAGAAGTGCGAGAAGTTAATGCTGTTTGGACAATAGGAATAGTTTATTCTGGGTTTTGAAGGGTTGGGGGTAGTATAGATGGGCGAACTGGGAAGGACATTTCAGACTTGTCTGAGCACAGCCATTGAGGTTGGAAGTGGGACTAGGGAAGGGGGTCAGAGTGTTGGATATGACAGAGGAAGGAGCAGAAAATTAATAGGAAATCTTAAAAAGGTAGGTGCTGAGTTTTTCAATGGCTTTGCCATTAGTATTTTGGCGTACATGGTTCTTTGTCACCTCAGGGAGTGTGTATTCCTAGGACCAGCCTCTAAAGCCAGTAATGTCAGTTCCATCTCTGGAGAGAATGCCCCAGCATTTTCAGACACCCCCCCGCCCCCGGGCGCAGTACCACTTCTGTAGAGAATGACTCTAGAGGGACTGTGCGATACCAGATTTGAGGCAGTCTTCAGTTCTGTAGGTGATAAGGGTCTACTAAATGGTTCTGACCAGAGCGAGGGCATGATCAGACTTGGGATTCAGGACAATGATTTCTGGAGAATGAATCAGAGGAGGGAAAAATTGGGAAGCAGAATAATCAATTCAGTCTCTTGCCATAGTTTAGGCAAGAGTCAATGTGGACTCAAATTAGACAATTTCATCACTTTCATGCCTGAAAACACTAATAGACATTATTATTTTTTTTAGCTATTCCTTTTGACTCTGAAACTCCATAGCACCGCATTGCGAACTCTTTGTGCTGTGGCTGCTTTCCTGTGTTTTTCTTTCCCCAAATTAATATCATATGGTAAATTCAGTGTTACAAAAACAAGATTTTTAGAGGGTGATCATAACACCCTTTCTACAACATACTTTCTAATTATAGAATAAACACATGGGGGATGGAAAGCTCTATTTAAAAAACAAGACCAAAAGAATGCTGTTTCTCTGTTTGATTTTAGATAGTGTTTGGATTCCTTTACTTCTTGACTTCTCCCCTACTTAAATTTTTTTTTTTTTTAAAGAAGACTCTGTTGACAGTAGATTGAATAGTTTTGAATCCCACACTTCAGTGCTGTGGAAACTCAGAGTGGATAGGCAGATGGCGTCTGTCTGAAGAGCAGTAGTTCCCAAAACAGAAGATGGTGCCCAAGGCAAGGGAGGCAAGGAGGTGGTGCCACCACCCTGATGTGCGCAGGGAATCCTTGGGACAGGGGCACGGGGTGGAGAGCACTCGTCTGCACCCAGCCGAAGGACGTCCTGACAACTCAGCAGCTGTGATCCCTGCTTGTAATGTGTCCTTCTCTCCTAGCTGCTGAAATGTCGCTGCCTTCTGGTTTTCTCAAGGAACTTTGGAAGGGGCTGCACTGATGGAAGTTCAATCACAGATGTGAGATGGTTAAATTTTCCCTAAAAAACCCTCTTCAGGAAACGTTCAGGTGGTTTTTCATTTGACACAAAGTGGGATTTCAAGTACATTAAAACAGCTGAAAAGTTGTACCATGTCTTTGCTGAGGCCCGAGTTGAGATCACAAATTTGATTCTGATCCAATACATTAATGAGTCTCTCATTCTCCAAACCTCCGTTTTGCAACTAAGGTTGCTGTTGGGGGACTCCAGAGCTGGCTTGGGCCCCTACTCAGATGTTCTGGGGCTATCTCCCCTCTAGGCTCCATTGTGCAGATCTTACTATTCATTGAGGAATATACTGAAAAAATAATAAAACAGTGTTTTTGATTTTCCCGGTACTCTTTAATGTTATAAAGCATTTTTGTTGTTGTTGTTGTAAAGCATTTACATATATATTGGCTTATTAAATTCTCTGAAGCTTGGACAAATAAGGGACTTACCCAAGGTCACAGAATGGAAAATTCGGAACTCGAGTCCAGGTCTTTTGACTCTGAGCCCACGCTGTTGCCTCTACAGCTTGCTGTTCAGTGACCAGCACTTTGATCCCCTGCACTGATGGTGAGGAGAGCCAGAACTTCTGAGCGGGGAGATCTTCCAGTTCCCACCTAGGGTCTGCTGCTTTGAATCATGGACGTCACTTCCATTGGCAGTCCCCAGCATTGTCTTTTCGAAATCGCTATTGACAGCACCTCCTTTTGTGTCTCATGACCCTCAGTGACAGCGCGTGCCAGTGGCCCCCAGCCCCTGTCCTGTTGCAGGCGGTGACTCCGTGCTGGCCATGGTGACTCCCAGCTGCTCCTGTCAACAGTTTGGGAAAGGTCCTCTGGGTCATTCCTGAGTCTCTCGCTTCCTGGAGTCACTCCTTGGCAAGCAGATAGCACAGCATCACACCCTCAGCACCACCTCTAGGGACACAGCTCTGTAGCTCCAGGGCTCTTGGCTTCGTCAAACTAGCCCCTACAGGGACAAATGTGAGCAAGATTGTGTAAGGTCCCTGAGTTGATACTGCTAGCTGCTCGGGTTTGGCTGGACGTGAGGCAGGTCTGGGTCCACTGGATATCTGTTGGTTCAGAGTGAGTGCCTTAACGTCCTTCTTTCTGAAGTCACCTGCATGGCCTGCAGCATCTCTCTGTACCTGCCCATTCTTTCCTTGTGCATATTTGTGAAATGAGTCCCAGAAGCTGCCCTAGGTATCTCCAAATTCTCAAGCTCTCATGATTTTCTAACCCTGGATTATGTAGAAACTCCGACTTAGTCCCCATAACCACTTAGCAATAATAATAAGGTAGGATTTATTTATGGCTTGCCATATGCCAAGACCAGTTTTAAGTGCTTTCTATTAACTTTAAAATCCTCAGAACATACCCCTGAGGAAAGCCTTCTTATAAACCCATTTTACAAACAAGGGAAAGGAGGCTTATGAGGTTAAAAGCCCTGCTCAGGAGGTCATGAATGGGAGATCCATCTTCTGGTCCTTTCCGAATTCCAGAAGTTTCTTGGATTAGAAGTCTGTATAATATTGGGATGCATGGGGGGGGGTCTCAGTCAGTTGAGCATATGCCTTTGACTTAGGTTATGAGCTCAGGGTCCTGGGATCAAGCCCCCCATGAAGCTCTCTGCTCAGTGGGGAGCCTGCTTCTCTCTCTGCCCCTCCCCCTGTTTGTGCTTTCTCTCTCTCTCTCTCTCTCTCTCAAATAAAATCTTTAAAAAAAAGTGTGTATAATGTTAAAAAATTTGAATGTGTATCCTTTATCATCCTTGCAGAATGCCACATTTTCCCTGAGGGTAGACTGTTTTAAGCCTTATGTGGTCTGGGAAAAGCTAAGACTTCTGTGGCAGACTCTCCCTTTCTTGCCTAACATCCGTCCATTCCTTGTGTTTCATTGCTGAAGCCTCTGATTTTGTACAGGTGGTTGTCAAACCCCAAGGCATCGATTGGCTCTCCATTGGCCTCACTGAGCCATAGCCATCCCATCCTCCTTTGCACATTTGGTATAGGGACAGTTTTGGATGAGCTAGGGGAACCTTAGGGGAACTTCTAGACAAGATACTCCTGAGGGAAGGAGAGCCACATGAGGAGAAAATCCATTTGCCCTCATTCTTCCCTTCCTGCTTTGGAGAATGTTGAGTGAGGAGGTGATACCTGGGGCTCTGGAAGCTTCTGGCCACGAGATTACAAGCTTGAAGATAGAAACCAGTATCCTCTGGATGACAAAATGGGATAATAATAATAATAAAAAATCTGGGTCTTTTTTTAAATGACACAGAGCCTTCAAGTTAATTCCGGGACGACTTTTGAATTTCTCATGAAGTTGACAATAAATGTCCTTATATTTATGCAATGCTATGATAATGTAATATGTGCCAGTCCACACACCTTCACTGCTCTGTGAAGAGACAAGAACAGAAATTGAGAATAAGGGTTTAGAAATCTCTA
The DNA here is from genome assembly GCF_002288905.1 of Enhydra lutris kenyoni. Taxonomy (NCBI): domain Eukaryota; kingdom Metazoa; phylum Chordata; class Mammalia; order Carnivora; family Mustelidae; genus Enhydra; species Enhydra lutris. Next base: position 26,124,021 of record NW_019154108.1, on the reverse strand, counting down.
GAGTACTTTGATATTGTTTTAAATGAACCAGTGACAGATTTGACTCATTGAACAAGTTATCGACTAATCCAAGATAGACTGGATATTAAAACGACACCATTACCGTAGATAATTTAGTTGATTTTTTTTTTTCAGCGTAACAGTATTCCTTGTTTTTGCACCACACCCAGTGCTCCATGCAATCCATGCCCTCTTTAATACCCACCACCTGGTTCCCCCACCTCCCACCCCCCGCTGCTTCAAACCCCTCAGATTGTTTTTCAGAGTCCATAGTCTCTCATGGTTCACCTCCCCTTCCAGTTTCCCCCAACTCCCTTCTCCTCTCTAACTCCCCTTGTCCTCTATGTTATTTGTTATGCTCCACAAATAAGTCAAACCATATGATAATTGACTCTCTCTGCTTGACTTATTTCACTCAGCATAATCTCTTCCAGTCCCGTCCATGTTGCTACAAAAGCTGCGTATTCATCCTTTCTGATGGAGGCATAATACTCCATAGTGTATGTGGACCACATCTTCCTTATCCATTCATCCGTTGAAGGGCATCTTGGTTCTTTCCACAGTTTGGCAACCGTGGCCATTGCTGCTATGAACATTGGGGTACAGATGGCCCTTCTCTTCACTACATCTGTATCTTTGGGGTAAATACCCAGTAGTGCAATTGCAGGGTCATAGGGAAGCTCTATTTTTAATTTCTTGAGGAATCTCCACACTGTTCTCCAAAGTGGCTGCACCAACTTGCATTCCCACCAACAGTGTAAGAGGGATCCCCTTTCTCCACATCCCCTCCAACACATGTTGTTTCCTGTCTTGCTAATTTTGGCCATTCTAAGTGGTGTCAGGTGATATCTCAATGTGGTTTTAATTTGAATCTCCCTGATGGCTAGTGATGATGAACATTTTTTCATGTGTCTGAGCCATTTGTATGTCTTCATTGGAGAAATATCTGTTCATATCTTTTGCCCATTTTTGGATATGATTATCTGTTTTGTGTGTGTTGAGTTTGAGGAGTTCTTTATAGATCCTGGATATCAGGCTTTTGTCTGTACTGTCATTTGCAAATATCTTCTCCCATTCCGTGATTTTTTTTTTTAACTCAGTATCAGCCATGAGTATTCCTGACTTACAGACGTCATAAGAAAAGGAATTTATGTCCTCATAACTGATACTCCTGGAATTTAAACAGATTTATTATGTCACATGGAACAGACCTAGACACAGCAGGCCTTCTGCTCAGAGGCTGTCTTAATATGTGACCTAAAATGTGTCTTTCTATTTGATCTGATTCTTCTGCCATTGTCACACTTTGAGGGAAAGCCAAACCACTTGAGGTAAGCAGGGTGGCACAGATTAGTCACTCACTAAATGTAGCGGAAGTGTGAAGTTGGCAACCTTTAACTCGGGACGGTCTTCCATGGCCCTTCAGAGAGCCCCGCCCACCTAGCCAGCCTGTGATTCCTCCTCTCATCTCCCCTACTCTTATGTTTGCTCTCAGCCTGACACCAATTAACCTTTAGTAACTTTTTAGCAAATAAATTCCCAGAAGGCCATTTAAGACATTGTAGCTTTAGGAAAATTTCTAACTTTCCTGTGTCTCTGTTTTTTTGTTTATAAAATGAGGATATATATATTATATATTATATAAATTTTATATATAGATTATATATATATTTATTTATGTATTATATATATATAAATATTATATATGAATTTTATATATAAATAATATATATTTATATTTATTTATATATTATATATAAATATTATATATATTATATAAATATATAAAAATATATTTATATATATTTATATAAATAATAATCATACCTGACATATACTGAGCCTTTACCATGTGCTCGGTACAATTTACATTCTTTGTAGGTATTACCACATTTAATTCTCTTAACAACTTTACGATGTATGCACTGCAATTTTATCTTTATGATGTGAATGAGGAGATGGTGACAAGGTTGCAGAGCTAGTAAAAGAGGCATGATTTGAGCTGGGACGTGACCCCTGGAGCCCTCCTGCTTGACCACTGTGCTGCGGCTCCTCATTGTAAATGTAAGAAATTATCAACATTATGTGACGAAAAAAAACCTTTGGATCAAGAACTAGCTTATTTCGGAATGTGTCTACGTGAACTGCCCGTTGATATAATTGTGCGTTAACATGGTTAAGTGTGTAGCAGTGAGCCATTTTAGAGGCCCCCCCCCCAAAAAAAATCAGAACATCTGGTTTCTGGTTGGTTCCTATTCAGGAGTTTCCTAAAAGTAAACTTAATTCTAGTGTTAATATTAGTAGATTAGAACTGGTGAATAGCTTGGAGAATATTGCCAATTGGACCAGTCCTTTTCAGGTTGATCATTCAGCAGCCAGACGCAGTGGAAAGATCTGCTTCATTTCTTGGGATCAGCTTGTCTGATGGAAGGCAGGGCTAAGTCCAGGAAACATACAAGACCAGGGTTGGAGGAGTTGGCCTCCAGCACTGGCTCTCTTAACCAACTGGGTGAGTGACCCCGGGCAAGTCACTTAACCCTTCTAAGTGTCTGCTTCCTGTGTGCTGAAGCTCAAATGAAAGAAGAAATAAAGTGTGGTTGCGTCTCCATATTACACACCTGAAGCTAATTGAACACTGAATGTTAATGAACTAGAATTAAAATTTAAAAAATTAAAAAAGAAGAGGTGTCCATTGCTTGTAAGCGAGAGGTGTAAAGCCTTATGAATATAACTTTTGTATTTTATGTTTAGATGAGTGCCTAACCCCTGATATTGCCACTGTGGTATATTTAGAAGAAGTAGCAGAGTTTAGTGAAAATTCCTCTGTCTCTGGGACAAGCAGACCCAGTGCCCGTTCCAGCCCTACTCCGTCTCCAGCCTGCTGCAGCAGTGTTTTCTTACATGGAAAATGAAGAATGTGTGTGGTGAGAGGGTTTCTAAGCCATCTCTGGCACCCTATGCCATTTGATCATCAAAACACTGAGATCTTTTCTTAAAGTGTTTTTTCAGAGACAGAGAGAGTCTCTGAGAGGCAGAGAGAAAGTACCTTAAAAAAAAAAAAAGATTTCTTTAATGTGTTTATTTTAGAGAGAGAGTGAGTGAGCGAGCATGAGCAGGGGCAGAGGGAGAGAATCTCAGGCAGACTCCCTGCTCAGCATGGGGGCCGAAGTGGGGCTCAACCTCACAGCCCTGAGATCACGACCTGAGCTGAAATCAAGAGTCCCATCATAATCAGCAGAGCCACCCAGGTGCCCCTACTTCAAGTATTTTTTTTTAAATGGATTTTTACTGTTGCACTTCCATATAGGTGAAGCGCATCTTCAATAGACCCCAGACATTGCTCTTGTTACACAAAAGCAGACCACACAGCCAAGGATCAAGCAAGGGTGTCACACGGACACAGCTCACATGCTGTCTGCCAAGGGTAGGAGCTGCTGTGCATGTTTGGAGAGCACCCAAGTCCCTCACTGGAGTGGACCCCGCATGAGCACAGTGTTGTGAAAGGATTTTCACATCCCAGAAGGTAATGATTAGGCAATATCAGCCCCGCTTGGAGTACCAGAGCTCCAGAGCTCAGGGCGGAGAGGGAGGAAGCTGGGGCTCAGGAAGGATGCAGACATTGCTGGAGGTTGCACAGACACTTCCCAGGCCAGCACTCGCTCTCTTGTCCTGGGCAGCCTTGTCTACAAAGAGGACTGTATTACAATGATCTTGAGGAATTGCTTAGAAATCCTCATGAAACACCTGAGCCACACACAGCCTCTGACAGGCTCAGATGACTTATGTATATTTCACTCATCTCCTGCAAGACAGTCTAGTCATACCTTTTCTAACCGCCCTAGAACACGCGCACATACCACCGTTCCTGAGAGTTCTCTGTAAATGCAAAGATAGTGCACTACCAAGCCGAAGAAACCTTGTATTTGAGAGATTTTTCTTTCCGATGTCCTGTTTCATAGGCATCTGAGGCAGTTCTCAGGAAGAAGTCTTTTGTGGTGTGTGGCACAGAAAGAAAGCACTTGGCCCACATCAACCAGAAGGAAATAATACATGTCAGGAAGAAAGCAAAAGCAAGACTTGAGGGTCACCGTGTGCTATTGGCCAGATACAAGTCTATGGTAGTTTATTGTGAAAAAGCAAATATTATCTTTGGATATTGCAGTTGGAGTAAGCTGTGTTATAGCCAGGATTATAGTAATTTTCCTATTATCCTCCATGTTTGTCAGTCTGCTAATTTAGCAGTGGGTCTATTTTTGTTCTCTTTAAGTTGGATAAATGGCAAAGGGACAGTAGGGAAGAAGCAGCTTGGTGATTAAACCATAAAGAAGAAGGCCTTTCAATCATGGGATCGATTATTATAGAGGACACTGTTAGCTGCTGGAAGAGGAGGGAAGGTCAGCTCAGATATCCGAAAGAATATCTAATTAGAAAATTTATTGAGAATTAAGTGGCACATTAATAGCTAACATTTATTGGATACTTATTTTGTGTCAGACACTGTGCTAAGTGGCTGTTCATGAACAATCCTATTTAATTCTCACGAAAACCTGGATGGTGGGTACTACTATTATTTGTACTTAGGAGATAAGGAATCTGAGGCTGGGAAATGTTCAGTAACCTCTCCAGGATAACTCGGCGAGATAGAAGGCAGAAAGAAGCTATTTGTCACCCAACTGGTAGCTATTCTCTCCTTTCTTTTGCAAAGTGAACCCCAATATTTTTCACCAGTGGGGAGCAGTGTCCCTCTTCAGCCACAGGGGTGATTTTTAGTTGGTCTGATTCAGTCCTGGTGATGTCCTTCCCCTTGCCAATGAATTGGTTTAGGCATGAGAATGAAAGACAGTTTTGGCTGATGAAACTAGAGGCTATGCACTGTGAGGCTTCTGGAAAGCTTATTCTTGTTTTTAAAAGAACACTTTGCACTTTCCCTGCCTCTGGGTGCCCTGGTGTGAGGCTTTGATTCACGGGGACACTTGATGTCATCAAACAGATGTTAAGGGAGAAAGCAAAGAGCAGAAGTGACATAATGAAGATGGCAGAATGAGATATGGGAAGACGTGCCGAAGCAGCCCATCCGAGCACCATCCTTCTTAGGACTTATGACACATAATGAATATTCTTTTTTTTTTTTTTTTTTTTTTTTAAAGATTTTATTTGACACAGAGAGAGAGATCACAAGTAGGCGGAGAGGCAGGCAGAGAGAGAGAGAGAGGAGGAAGCAGGCTCCCCACTGAGTAGAGAGCCCGATGCGGGGCTCGATCCCAGGACCCTGGGATCACGACCTGAGCCGAAGGCAGAGGCTTTAACCCACTGAGCCACCCAGGTGCCCCCACATAATGAATATTCTTATCCCTTAAGCCACTTTTAGTTGGTTTTTAGCTACTTGTTGCTAAATGCATCCTCACTGGTTCAATGAAAACACAAGGATTTAAAGCCATATCCGCATGTTCACATTTTTTTCAGTTAATACAGTCCAGTAGTCTAAATGTATTTTCTCTTCCTTATGATAATCATAATAGGATTTTCTTTCCTCCAGCTTATTTTACTGTAAGAATATAGCATATAATACATATAACATGCAAAATATGTGCTATTCGACTGTTCATGTTATCGATAAGACTTTAATAGTAAAGCTATTAGTAGTTATAGTAGTTAGGTTTTTGGGGAACCAAAAGATATATGTGGAATTTCAATCGCACAGGGGGCCAGTGTTCCTAACCCCTCTGTTGTTCAAGGGTCAACTATATGAATACTCTTCAAACTCCTATCTCATGATGATCTTCTGGGGTTAGATTGGGGTATGGGGTCTCAGGGCTGGGCTGGGTGGGATTTACGGTGGGTCAGGAGTACTCATTAAAGTGTGGTCTCTGAACTTCTATGGGTCCTTGAGTTCCTTTCAGGATCTCCATAAGGTCAAAACTATTCTCGTAATAACATTAGTATTTTCCTTTTTTCCATTCTCAATATTTTGTGAGTGATGGATGTAAATTTTCACCATTATATGAAATGTGGTATCACAGAAGCTTTAAAGTGGATGCAGATAGGGGCATCTACCAGTCTTCCATTGAGCAAGATATTAAAAATTCTGCAAATATAGGGGTGCCTGGGTGGCTCAGTTGGTTCAGCATCTGACTCTTGATTTCAGCTCAGGTCATGATCTCAGGGTTGTGAGATCAAGCCCCCATGTCAGACTCTGCACTGGGTGTGGAGCCTGCTAGAGATGCCTTCTCTCCTTCTCCCTCTGCCCCTCCCTCCACCTCTGTGCTCTTTCTCTCTCTCTCTCTTACTCTCATAATCTCCCTCTCTTGCTCAAAAAAACAAAACAAAACAAAACAAAAAAACCCACAAAGAAGACAAGTGTGGTTAGGAGTGGTGAGTAGATGAGCTGCTGTTTCCTCTTGCTTCTGGACATCTAGTACCTTCCATAGGGTTCGGGGTAGGGCCCGAGTCGGGGTAGAGGGAAGGAGACATGTTGCTGTTGCTGCAGGTTTATTATGTGTACACATTTTCCCGTGAGAGCAGTATTGCAAATAGCAGCTACATTCCCATGTGGGCCCTTTGGAGTCTATTGAACTCAAGTGCTACTGACACATACAGCCATCCGATGAAGGGAATGCTTGAGTCCAGGAAGAATTAAGCAAGGAAACTCCTAGATCCAGCAAGACTACCGTCCTGCTGTGGTGGCAGTGGCAGTCCATGGGGGTAGGAGCAGTGAATGCATGAACATCAGGGTCCTAGAGAAAATTCTAGATTCTTCCTTGGAGGACACATACAATCTTTCCCTAATCAAACCTTCCTTTTCCCTTAGTGGTTACTGACAATAAAAATGAACAAACAAGAATGGTGGAAAAAAAAATGATCTAAGGGGCTATGATTGCCAATAAGCCTTGGAATTTCACAGAAAGGGTCCTTTTAGGCAAATGCTTCTTTAGCCTAAGGGCTCAGCTGAGTTGCCTGAAACACACTTTAGTGTCCAGTATTTCTTTGGAAATAAACCCACTGGCAGACTGATTATTAGATGGTTATGCAGATATGCAAACCGCAGGAACCCTCTGGATGGAAGGAATGCCTGAGCCCAGCATGAGTTGGGCACTGGAGGTCAGGAGAAAGATGAGGAAACAACAGGTGTTCGTGGCTGGCACCCACGGTCTGCTGCAAACAGTCCTATAAACATTTATGGGTTTGGCGCACGCCGGGGTAGAGTCCGGAGTCAGGGCAGGTGCGGTGTAAAGGGAAATCCCAGGGCAGCTGAAAATGGAGAGGCTCTAGGAAAAGAGACAGCCAAGTGGGGAAAATTAGAGTTACCCTGCACATCGCTCTACACTGAAATAGAGATGAAACACAGAGGCCAGGAGTCTGACAAGGGGGAAAATGCAAGTCTGAAAGCATCAATCTGTTTTGTGAGAAAGAAACAGAATTTACCAAAAGGAACACAGAACCAATAGCTATTATGTTAGCAGAGCTCTGACAGAAGCTTTTAACCAACGTGCAGTTGCTTGACTGCAGGAAAATTAATCTTAAACTTTTGATCGGAATAAACCCATTGTTTAGTGTAGTGTAGTCAAATAAAATGAGAGATCAAGAAGTCATTAGAATGTACTGCTTTTCCATAAAGGATTGTGACTTAATGAAGTCTAGCTTTTTAAAGAATAAAATAGTTAATATTCCAGAAAGGTGCTGACAAGCTTAATTAGTCTTTAACCAGGGAATAGGATGTCATAATTAAAGGAACCTGGCAGAATGAACACTGAGGAACTGGCTTGAAGGGTATGTTAATGTGGAGAAATAATTTATATTACATGATAATCTTACCTACTGAGATCCTTATTTTTTCTGTTTCTTTTTTGACTCAGAAAATACGGACAATGGATTACTCTTCCTTTTGCTTTTTCCTCCTTCCCATCATTATTGTCACGATCACATTGTGAAGATGTTTTCCCCTCTGAGCCCTTTAGGAGTGTTTGTATGAAAATCTGGGGAGCTGTAGTTTAACAGATGATTTATTGAATGCCTGCCAAGCGAGGTACGAGAGACTACAGGTGTGAAGGTGGGGCGTGGGAGGACACAAAGATGAGGGGGGAGGCAGGTAAAGTGTCAGTTCAGTCTCAGATGTTTGATGATAAATGTGGCGGATGGGAGTGCTGTGTGCAACCTGGGCTTTCTTACTAAAGGGACCTGGTGCTTAGACCAGGAGTTCTTAAAACTGGCTGCACACTGAAATCACCCAAGAATATTAAAAAAAATATGCTCCCCAGTTCTTACCCCCTGGATTCTGGATTAATGATCTGGATGGAGCTCAGGTCCAGTCCTTTTCAAAAGTTTCTCAGATTAACAGCTGTCAGTCAGACAATAGGCAGTGTTACTCCTAAACCTGGCTTTAAACTCAACCATCCAGAGCCTCAGTTTTCTCAATGCCAAGTAGGGATAATGGGAGTTAACCTGTGGTGGGCATTTGCCTCACAGCTTGCTTTGCACTGGGATCTGCCCTCCTATCTCTCTCTCTCTCTCTCTTTTTTTTTTTTTTAAAGATTTTATTTATTTCTTTGACACAGAGAGAGAGATCACAAGTAGGCAGAGCAGCACAGAGAGAGCGAGGGGGAAGCAGGCTCCCTGCTGAGCAGAGAGCCCAATGTGGGGCTCGATCCCAGGACCCTGGGATCATGACCTGAGCTGAAGGCAGAGGCTTAACCCACTGAGCCACCCAGGCGCCCCTGCCCTCCTATCTCTTATGGTGCCCACAGATCTGTCAGTCCCATTACCTGTGGTGGAGATGGCCGCAGATCTTAAACCTGGTCCTGGGAGCATTTGGTCTGGGTGTTGTGTGTGACGCAGCAAGGCCATCCAGAGCCTTTCATGATGGAGTAAAGGAGAAGGAGAGAGCAGGGGAAGCAAGAGGGAGGGAGTGAACAAAAGGGAAAATTTCTTTTCCTTTCAACCTCTAAGTGTGAATGGTGGGGTTGGAGCTCCCAACTGTCAGGTTCCCCAGGTATGCCAAGAGTGTCTGGCTGCAAAGGAGGCCAATGGTCAGAGTAAAATGAGCTGAAAAATGAAAACACTGACAGAATCCTGATAATATCATTTGGTTCTTTGGATTTGGCCATTTCTGAAGCCTGGAATATCTACCCCAGGACTTTCTAGCTCGGCCAGATGGTTAATCCCCTTTGATGCTAAGTGATTTCAAGTCAATTTTACATTATTTGTTACCAGAAGTCCTGTCTAATAATAAATGTCATGAAGTTTCTGTGGGGATAAAATGAAGTAATGTAGGTAAAGCCTGGTTCCTGGGATGTCACTAACCTCCGTCCGCACTGCTCTCGCCACCATCATCATTGTTATCACAGCGTTGTCCTCTTTGCTACCAGGGAGCATTTCTTCCTTAGGGCTCTCTCCTTAAGTGGACTGTAGAATTGGATGCCATTACCATACTCCCTTCCTTCTGTGTTGTTTATTAGGAAGAGCTCCCAACTTTTGGACACGTTCTGTAGTTTGTTTATATTTTTCTAATGACTGTTCACAAGTCCACAAAGGAACCAGGATGCATTAAGCTTTGGGGCCATTGTATACACCCAGACTTCAGATTTTCATACTGTATCAGGCAGAGGAATAGGCACTACTTAGAAGACATCTGTTCTTTATATTTTCATTGTCAGTTGAAAAATCAGCCTTAGTGTCCGCTCTGCAGCTTAACTTCCTGTTGCCCACATACCTGCTGCATGCTTTCACTTCTACCTTCTGCTCCAGGTCACCTCAGGGTACTTCCCTGCCTCTTCTTTGTCTAAGCCCACTTGCCCCCTTCCAGAGCCAGATAAAATCCTATGTTGTACCTTAGATTCAAGATCATACTCCTGAGCATTTGGGTGGCTCAGCAGGTTAAGCATCAGACTTTTGGTTTTGGCTCAGGAAGTGATCTTGGGGTCGTGAGTTTGAGCCTTGCACTGGCCATTGATAGATGAATGGATAAAGGAGACGTGGAATATATGAATACACACACACACACACACACACACACACACACACACACACATACACACACACGGATATTACTCAGCCATAGACAAGAATGAGATCTTGCCATTTACAACAATGTGGATGGACCCAGAGGGCATTAGGCTAAGAAAAATAAGTCAGAGAAAGACAAATAAATAACAAAACAAATAAAAAGCAAAACAAATGAACAACAGAAACAGACTCATAGATACAGAGAAGAGTCTGGTGGTTGTCAGAGGGGAGAGAGGTGTGATGATGGGTAAAAATAGGGGAAGGGGATTAAAAGGTACAAATTTGCAGTTGTAAATAAGATATGGAGATACAATGTAACAGGGAATAGAGTTAATATATAACAACTTCGTGTGGTTATAGATGGTCGTTACGGTTATTGTGGTCATCACTTTGTAATCTAAGTGCTGAATCACTAGGTCATATACCTGAAACTAATATAATATTGTATGTCAACTACACTTCAATAAAAGAGTCCACCAGAAGGCACAATGCATTTAAAAGCCCTTTCAAACCTATAAAGTACTGTGAAAATGAGGGTACTGTCATTATTAGAAGGTTCGTGATTCATCTGCATAAGAGGTGTTTTTTACTTTAGTTCAAATGCTTATTCTCTTCAGGAATTTGGTAACAGCATCCCAGCATCCCAACATGAAAATGATTTTGTTACACAGGCCCTTTTATATGCTCCCTTACCTCCTGTTTGCATGTACTTGGACTTTCTCTAAAATAAATAAATAAAAAACCTCCAAACAAAGAGAAAACAAACTTAACCACCATTCCTGTTATACGCTAACGATTTTGAAGTATAATATTTGTATGAACAAAGACAAAGAATAAAAATATGTTTATAAACAGGGGTAGGATGGATGGAGGTTGACTGGAGTTGTCTTGTACCAGCTCACAGGAGACGATTCTATGCATCTCCTCCCAAATCCTTGTTCAGGGACATTGAGATTTTTGTCTTGAAATTGATCATGGAAAGAGTATTTACACCCAGAGATTGGCCAATGCTACAAATCAGTGTTCCTACCTCCCCACAAATAGCTGTTAAGCATTTTCTAGCATGTCACTGAGATCCAAACATGATTGTCAACAGCTCACAACTTTCTGATGGTTCCTTATAATTGCTGGCACTCTGTAGAGTTGCAGAAGTCTCTGCCAGGTACTTTGAGAATCTTGCAGGTGGTTTAATATTCAAGCAAAGTTCTCATCCAGAAGTTATATCCAGAGATGCAAAAGCCAGTACTGTTTGGATACATAGAAATAATCTTAGTAAACGCGGTGTGCCACAAACCTGGAAGATGGGTACGTTAGAGGGACCTGCAAGGATTCCACAATACTGTGGTCCCAAAGCTGTTAAGTAGCTGAGTGCTCGGCCTCATATGGAATATGCGTTTCTGTATGCTGTAATTGGACCCCAATATATTCCTTATTATCTATATGTTCTTGAAATTTCTTGTAGTTTGTATAATCCTCAAGGATGACCCCACATTCCTTTTGGTAAGAAGATAAAAGCAGCTTTGATAACCAAGATCCTATCATCAAAAAGTCATGGTTTTAACTATCCATGAAATTTTAACTTCACCACTGTTCATGAATGTTCCTTTTGCTTTCATTGATCGGGTGCACTTGTGTCCTTGTTTTCTTCTTCTTTTTTTCTAAGATTCAAAAAAACTTTTAAGTAATCCCTATACCCAACATGGGCCTTGAACTCACAGCCCCAAGATCAAGGATATGCTGTGTTGACTGAGCCAGCCTGGTGCCCCATGTCCTTGTTTTCTGAGGTGGCTGAGAGGTCTCACTGGTTGGTTACCAACTCCACTTTCAGTTTTCTGTTTGTTCTTTTTTATTTTTACCCCTTTTTCTTTTCTTTTCTCTGACCTTTTTTTTTTTTTTTTTTTTTTTGTCCAGATATCTTCTGTCCTGGGGAAGTTCCTCTCATCATCCTCTCTGAATATAGTTCTTTAAAAAAAAAAAAAATTATGTATCGATTTGAGAGGGGGGGAGGGGTAGGGGAGAGACTCTTCAAGCAGACTGCCCACTGAGTGTGAAGCCCAATGCAGGGCTCCATCCCATGACCCATAAGATCATGACCTGAGCTGAAACCAAGAGTCAGACATTCAACCAGCTGAGCTACCCAGGTGCCCCTTGCATATTATTCTTGATTGACTTTAGAAGTTCTCTCTCTGAAGATTGGTGATGTCCAGTTTTTGAAAACCTTGCTTTCTAAAATACATCCATCCTTTTTTATTTCAGCTGCTCTGATATATAAAGATTCTCACTTGTCACCTTTGATGATCTTTCCATAAAGAAGGACCGATGAAAGTACAATGGCTGCTCACTCTTGTGGAATTTAGACTTCAGGGACGGCTGAGTGCTGTTTATCCATGATTTGCCACCTCCTCCTTTCCCCCACCATGATTTGATAGTTATTTGATATTTAGTTCAGGATTCATGCATTTGAGTTCATTTGTTCATTCAACAAATATTTACTGGGGACACACTGGACATCAGGCATTAAATTAGGTGCTGTGGATGCTCTGACAGTCTAGTAAGGGGACACTGAAGATAAGCCCTTTGCAGAGAATTAAAATATGGTGATGTGTGTGAGAATAGCACAAAAAAGGCTGGCGGGGAGTCAGGCACAAGGGGCGGTTGGGGCCCTGGCCCACATGGAGCCGCACACCCGCAGTGTCAGGAGGTAAGTTACAAAACAGGACTTGGGTAGAATGTATTTCTTGTTGTCAGAGATGAAAGAAACAGGTATGGAAAGGGACAAAGCTAGAATGAAATGGACCATGTGTTAGAATTGAAGGTATTGATATGAAATTATGGCTGTATAAAACAAGTATAAATGTGTGTGTGCACATTTTATGTATGAGTATATGCATGTATGTGTATGCATACGAAGGTATATGTATGTGTATATATGTATGTGTACATGTATACGTCTTTTCTAGTTCTGTCCACTGAAAGAGACTGGGAACAGCAGTACCCCAGTAGAGTTGAGCCCATCTGGAGCCCAGATCTTGGATTCCACATGCCACTCTCTGCTTGAAAAATGGTGGATGCCAAGTTTGGGGTAAAGCCTAAGATGAGCCTAGAATATCTTGTGTCAGAAAGAAAAAAAAAAGCCCCCCAAATGATGGGAACTTGGCAAAGACACAGAAACCAGCTTGAGGGGCTCCCACAGGCCAAATCTAGAACAAGCTGAACATTAAAATAAGCTATGATAGTTACGGATTATAACCTATTGAATGAAAAAGGAACTCATGAGTCCACATCAATATACATGAATGAGTGAATAAATGGGGAGAAGAGAAGAGAAAGTTCTTCCTTATAGTAAAACATCAACTAATAATGTAGAAGGCATGATGGTATTAGATAATCACCATTGGCAACCATCAGAGAAATAATTAATGTAAAGAAGATACATTACTGAATGCTAAAGCTATTGGGTAAAAGTGGTGTGAGAAGTAGGATTTTACATAGTATAAATGTATCTCCTCCAGTTTCAAAGATATGAAATAACTGCTAGAAGCCACTGTCTTAATCAGGTCACCAGAATTCACACCATCTCTGTTACAGCCTTCTAACCAGCCTCCTTAAATCCTCTCTGGGTGCTATGTGGAAATCTGATGGGAGGGGAGAAAGAGTGGATAGAAAGAGGCTCATTAGGATTCTATAACACAGAGGGTGGAGGCTTAGAAGAAGGCCATCGTGATGGAGTGAGAGAGAGTGACAGGATTTGGCACTTTTGGAGGTAGGATTGATAGAGTTTGGTGATGAATTAAGAAGTGAGGGAAAGATAGAGGATTAAGGATAATTTGTTGAGTGCTGCCTTGAACACCTTGGTGGATTCTGGGGCCAGCTACTGAAATGGGAAAGTTAGAGATAAGGTGGGAATGAGGGATTGGAAATCAAGAGTTCTGTTTGACCATGCTGAGTTTAAGATCCATAGGTGATGTGAATTTACCAAAGCTATCTAATAGGTAGTTGAAAGTCTAGAGTGGCTTGGAAGGGTAAAAGCTAGAGACCCAGGCTCATCTTAAGTCATCAATGTCTGGACAGCATTTAAATCCATGAGACTGGGAGAGGTCACCTGGGGAGAACATAAACCCGGGGAAGAATGGAGACCCAAGTTAGAGCCCTGGACACTGCAGCATGTAGAATTCCAGCAGAGCAACCAGGGCTGGGAGAAAACCAGGAGGGTTTGCTGTTATGAAAGCCAAGGGAAGAAAGTGGAGTACTCAGCCAGCCCATGCTGTTCTAATCTGATCAGGTAAGATTAGAAAAAAAAAAAAAAAGTGGCCTTTGAATTTGGTAACAGAAGCCATCCTCTCTTTGCCAAACTGTACTGAGTGCCTATTGAATTCTGAATATTATGCCAGGCAATAGGGGAAGAAAGACAAGTAAAAGACAATTACAGTACAGCGTGATGAGTGCCCTGATCATCACAACCGCAGGGGCCCACAGGGGAGATACATCTTAACCCAACTTTGGAGGTGAGGAGTGAATGGAGGCTTCTAGGAATTGGTTCTGGCATTGAGTGTTGGAGGATGAATGAGGACTACCCAGAAGTGTGGTGAATTTGCTTGAGGCAGAAGAAACCCACATGTAAACTCCGTATCCGTGGAGACGTGATAAAGCATTGTGTTTGGAGAATTTAAGTAGATTGGTTTGGGTGGGCTGCAGTGTATAGGAGAAGGAGCAAAGTAGAATGGATAGTAGAAGTAGCCAAAGGCAAAGGTTTAAAGTCCTATGCCCCTCACCAGGGATTACCTGCTAGCCTGCAGCAAAGCAGGGGGCAAAAAGCCAATCATATTAGGGAAGCCAGGTGGAAGAAAGTAGAGGAACATCAGGCTGCCTCTGGCCATGCTGTGCAAGGTCTTTGGCTCTTGCAAGTTTATGGAAAGTTGTCCTTGGTTCCAAAGCTGGGAAGTGACTTGATGAACACGGCTGTTGGGATTAATAGCACAGCACTTGGCAAGATGGTTTGAAGGAGAAACTGGAGGCAGCAGGGGCAGATTGTAGTAGCACTGAATCACATTGTAAGGGAATTAGATAAAGGTAAAAAGCAGGGATCCAGAAGGAAGACACTGGTGTAAGAGATTTATAAGGGTCATATATGCTAAGCAGCTATCAGAATATGGGTATAATATTAAGAACTTTCTGTTGGATCTTAGATCTGTATATATCTGATTAGCCATAATGGTATCTCTTATTTTAATGTACTTTTCAGAGTAGTAGGCATTTTCATTTGATCCTAACTTGGCAATGTTCTCCTACCTCTAATAAAGGAAGTGAGATGGATGACAGTAACTAGGCCAAAGTTACATGCTAGGAGTAATAAAGTAGGCCCTGGGCCAAGATCTTGTAATTTTGATTTTGATGGGTAATTATGCTACCAAGAGAGATCCTGAAATACGCTTCCATCTGGAAGGATTTAAGGTTGAGCGCAGTTAGGAGACAGCATACCTCAGGGGATGGAGTGGTTAGGCCACAAATCACACTTTCACCACCAGAGGGTGCTCTCACCCAAGGGAAAGTTGGCAGTCCCTACAATTAAGAACTCTGCTACTGTGCTTCTTTCTTGAGGTTCTTTCTTTAGGAGCTGCAGTAGGAAGAACGCGATGGGAGTAGCCTAAGCATGTGGAGAGACGACCTGTAGCTTTCCACAGCCTGTGTCGAGCAGGAAATGCTTAATTATAGGGAAATGCTTAATTCTCCCTGGAATAATCCCAGATCATGCCCGTGTGGAAGAAGGAACAGACAGTTCAGAAATATTCTGGGGACTTTTGAAGATGGACAGGGTACTTCCTGCTTTTCTAACGCAAGATTTATTTCTAGAAGCTGTGGGGTCCTCCGTAGGGATGACTCATGGGTGCTCAATGTACATTCTGTCAATGGGTAATATTTAAGAATTTTAATTCCAGGGGCATCTGGGTGGCTCAGTGGGTTAAGCCTCTGCCTTCGGCTCAGGTCATGATCCCAGTGTCTTGGGATGGAGCCCCACTTAGGGCTCTCTGCTCAGCAGGGAGCCTGCTTCCTCCTCTCTCTCTCTCTCTGATCTCTGTCAAATAAATAAATTTTAAAAATCTTTAAAAAAAAAGAATTTTAATTCCACCTTCCTAGGACAACTTTTTGCAAAGTTATGAAGGCAGTCATCTCAGCCTTCCCTTTTGTGCCGAGGCTCCCTCATGACCACTCTTTTCCTCTTTCTCCTTTTCCTCCTTCCTCTCTTTCCTTCCAGGCTTCCTTACTCATCAAAATTACTTTAGTAAAGAATAGAAACTCATTCACTTTATAAGCTGATACTGTCTTAAAATACTATCTTCCTGGGAGGACATGCATTATAATAGAAATTAAGGTCTTAAACCAAGGAATTAAAGTTTTTAGAAACACATGGAGTAGCATCCAGTGGGCCTGGGTTGGGGGCTTGGTATTGTTTCTCCCTGGAGTGTTAAGAACTCACTTTCTTGGGTGCCTGGGTGGCTCAGTGGGTTAAAGCCTCCGCCTTCGGCTCAGGTCGTGATCCCGGGGTCCTGGGATGGAGCCCTGCATCGGGCTGTCTGCTCAGCAGGGAGCCTGCTTCCCTTCCTCTCTCTCTGTCTGCCTCTCTGCCTACCTGTAATCTCTGTCTGTCAAATAAATAAATAAAATATTAAAAAAAAAAAGAACTCACTTTCTCATCAGCAGCCCCACGTTTGACTTGTCTATGTAGCTACATCTTCTGGAATCCCTGAGGGACCATGTGCGGTCATTCAGAAGGAAAGCATGAAAATTGTGTAGTGGTCTGGTCTAAATAATTTGAACATCTCCCTTCTTCTATTTTATTTTCCCATTTTCAGTGGCCGCCCTCTCTCAAGCCCTGGGATGGTAGCAGGAGTAATCCGGGGCCTGAATAATGGAGCTGATTTTCTCTGCCTCCACTGACTTCTCTTCTAGGCATGGCCTCTGGGTTTGTTGGCACAAAAGTGGACTCTGTCCAGTCAGAGCCCACTGTTAGGACTGTGGGCTAACTGCCATGTTTAGAACTATGTCAGGTTGGGCAGGTTGGGGGGGGGGACATCGGATTTATTACATATGTCCTTTTCAATAGTTCTTCTCTTGATATTCTTCTATAGCTTTTACCCTTGAGGGAAATTTGGCCTAAAATAAAGACATTGCAGTAAATATCCTCAGGAAAAGAAACATTGTCCATTAGAAGCTAGAGGCTGTGACAGTCTCCTAGTAGACTTGGATCTGGGTCTCACTCCTGTTCGGTAAGACTTGAGAGACATAGTTTAGCCTGTTTTCTTTGTTGGGTTCCCTCCATCTTTTTCTTGCAATAGATCCTCTCCTTTTGGGCTTGGGGTGACAGTGTCAATGCAATGGACACAGCCGCTTATCTAACCAGTGGGCTTTAGGCAAGTTCTTGTTTATGGTCTAGTTCTTCTTCTTTTTTTTTTTTTTTAAGTTTTTATTTATTAGAGAGAGAGAGAGAGAGCCCCTCTGTGAGGGGCAGAGAGAGAAGGAGAAGCAGACTCCCTGCTGAGCAGGGAGCCTGATGCAGGACTTGATCCCAGCCCCTGAGATCATGACCTGAACCGAAGGCAGACACTTAACTGACTGAGCCACCAGGCGCCCTATGGTCTAGTTCTAATGATTTAAGCTGGGAGTGGGGTAGTGTACATATTGAATAGACTTTGTCAGATTCAATCTTCTGCAGTTGGTCTCATCCTAGATCTTTCCAGTAGCAGTTCCCATAGCAAATCCCAAGGAAGATGAGATGTATGGGGTCCCTGGGCTGGGCACACTTATCACACATTTCTCTCTGTAGCTTAGCATCCCACCTTTGTAGCCTTGCCTCTTTTACTCTTTTAGGTTTCTCAGGCTTTAGGAATCATCTATTAAAATGCAGTGATTCCAGGGAAAACTCACAGCTTAGCTCTTAACAGGACTGCCTTAGTTTTTAATGCATAATTTAGCAGATATTGGAGTCACAGTAGGTTTTCTTTTGGAGGATCTTCAGATATTGGTCACTTTACATATGAGGCTGGAGAGAGAGAAAATCAGCTAAGGTTACAAAGCAGAGCTAGGACCCCAATTTAATTCTTTAAACTTTTACACTAGTTCTTTCCTCATCAATTACCATGTGAATGAGACGATGCTGAGGTGAAGGTGAAAGGGACAGAGGGATGGCGGGGAGGCGGGAATGAGCATCTGTAACGAGGTGGTTAGTTACCCAACATTCATTCAAAAACTGTGTATTGGACACTGCTATTCTAGGCGTTGAGATAGGAATTGCAGACATCAAAGACTGGACATAGTCATCTTTCCTCTGGAGCTCCCCGTCCAGTGGCTGGATAGGCAAACAAACTCATACTGGTGACGAGTGTGATGGTAGAAATGAGAGTCATGGATGTGCTTTGGAAGGATGGGCTATTGTCAGGATTCTTTTGGTAGCAAGTGACAGAAAGCTCAAACCAGCTTGAATAAAAGAGAGAATTCACTGATTAATGTAATTAGGAAGTCCAGGAGGAATTTCTGGTTTCAAACACAGCTCAATTCAGGGTCTCAGAAACTCTTGTCAGGACAGTCTTTCCAGTCTTTTTTTTCTTTTGTGTAGACATCATTCTTTCTAAATGTTGCAGGGATGGATCAGGCACCTGTGTTCTTGCATATTATTCACTTAGGAAAGAAGGAAAGAAGGTACTTTTCTGTGAAGATGATCTCATTTGTGCTGACTTGGATCATATGCCCATTCTAAGCAACCAGGGAAAATGGAATCCTTGTATTGGCCGGGTCTGGGTCAAATCCTTAATCTGGAGCTAAAGAAATGGGATTCTTCCAACTCAAACAATATAGATTGATTGTGGAGGAGGATTCCTTGCGGACCTGCAAAAATAATACAGCCTCTAACACCCAGCTGGAGAAAGGTGGAGAGGAGTAAAACGGGGTTGTTCTGTTTTAAAACCCAACTAGGTGTACTACAGTACAGTTCTGATGCTAACCACTTGGAGTTGATGTTAGACTTCTCAAATTAAAGGGTCGATATTCCACAAGACTGCTCTTACTAAAGCAAGCTTCACTTTGGGTGTCCCCAGGTCACCTGCTCTGCTAACCAACTGGCTATAAATTTGGGATTTTTCATAACTTGCTCAGTTTTGACAATTTGCTAGAACAACTCAAAGAACTCATGAAAGTGCTATACTTAGGATTCCAGTTTTGTTATAAAGGATGCACACTGGGTGAATTCTGGGAGGGAGCTCAGATCAAGTCAGGGTGTATCACCCTCCCAGTACATCAATGTATTCACCAGTCAGAAAGCTCCATGAGCTTGGGTGCCCAGAGTTTTTATTGGGGTTTCATTACAGAGGCATGACTGATTAAATCATTGGCCATGTGACTGAATTCAGCCTCCACTCATACTTCCCTCCCTGGAGGTCTAGCTACAACAAGTCCCAATATTTTTCTGGTGAGGAGTCCCTGTCCTGAAGTTACCCAAGGGGCTACCATGAATAGCATCATTAGTATAACAGACACTTCTGTCACTCAGAAAATTCCACAGGTTTTTGAGGACCTATGCCAAAGAACAAAGATAGACAAATTCTTCACCTGCAGAGGTTCAGGAAGGCTTCTTAGGTAGTATTTGAGTTGAGTCTTCATAGTGGCAAAGAACACATCTGTATGAAATCACCAAGACATGAAAAAGAAGGGTCATTATAAGGGACTACAAGGACAATAAGTGAGGCAAGAGAGAGGGCTATAAAGATGGACAGTGTTCACATCTGGCAAAGCTTTAAGACAAAGTCTTCTATCTTATGTAAGCTGTGGGAAGCCATAGATGATCTGAAGTTTAGTATTATGTCCCTAGCACAGGTGTGGAGGGTAGAGAGAAGGTAAGCAAGATGGAATGAAGTGTGTACAGTAAATCAGGCAAGAATTGCAGTTTTCAGAGGTACCTACTTCACTGTTTTGTCAAGGACAGACCCTTGATCTCTGCATTAGTGTCCTAGTGTTGTGTAACAAATCAAACTGGGAGGCTTAATATGACAGAAATTATTCTTTCACAGTTTGGAGGCCAAAATTCCAGGATCCAGGAGTCCAAGGGGTTTTGTCTAAGGGAGAGTCTGTTTCATGCCCTTCTCTTAGCCTCTGTTAGTTGCCGGTAATTCCTGGTGTTCCTTGGCTTGCAGCTGCATCACTCCAACCTCTGTCTTTATCATCTTGTGTTGTTCTCATGTGTCTTTGGTCCAAATTTCCTTTTCTTATAAGGATACCAGTCATTACATTAGGGCCTACCCTAATTCAATGTGGTCTCTTCCTAACTTGATTCTATCTGAAAAGACCTAATTTCCATATTCACAGGTACTTCAACATACCTTTTTGTGGGGGACACAGTTTAATTCATAAGATGCCCAAAGCCTTCCTGGGCACATAAAGGAAAATGATGGATCATCTAGGTCGCCTCATAATATCAAACCTATGTCCTCATCCTCATTCATACAAAGCTCATGAACTCTGACGGCATTTTGGGTACAGTATCCTCTTCTTTACTGATTGAGTTGAGCCAAGGTGGGTGGATAGTGTTGTTCTTGCTACTATCCTGGGAAAGACTCTGCTCCTTCTTTCTCCCAAGTATGTTCTAAATTGTCAGAGGGGGAAGCTTTGAGTACACACTTCCCCTATACCAACTTGTCCATAGCACTCTTGTTTCTCTAGAGAAGATGAATAATGTATGATCCTAAGCCCAGTGACTACTCTTCTCTTACTAGAAGAGGGGTGATGATATTAAATCACCATTAAGATGTCTTTACTGTCTGTTCTCCTTACCATTTCTCAAGTTCTCAACCAATACATTAAATGGATCACCTCAGTCTAGTATCCTTCTGTGCTGTGTTTAAGTTGTAACTCTTTGTTATCAAATTATTTTACTGATCATGTCTTATCCTAAACATGCAGCTGTTTGGTGGGAGTTTTAAGATCTGTTGTTTGAAATTGGTCAAACCAGATTCTTCCGGTGTGTAAGTGACATCCTGGGAATCACTTAGACACCTTCAGGGAGTCATTTTGTTAAATGGTACTCCTGTGGATGCAGAGATCACATGCCCCACAGGGAGAAGCTAAACTTTTGAGGTCATGGATGTTGACGTCTTTCACCAAGGGGATCCAGTTCTCTGTCTCTCTGGAGTGAATGCTCTAGGATCAGGCATGGCTGGCATCTTTGTGCTTGTTTGGAAAGATTTCATGCAATTTTTTTCTTCTGCTGAACATGGATTACTGTAAATGAAAGAAACAGAGTTAAAATTTTAAATTCATTTTTAGAGTTGGGAGAAATGAGGTCTATGTATTTCCCAGACGCACTTCATAGGAGGGGCTGACTTGTCTTCGTTTGCCTTGGACTTTCCTGGTTTTAAAAGTCCCACACCTCAGGATCCCCTTCAGTCAACCTATCCTTTAAACAAGACCACAAATCCCTTTGTGGCAGAGGTAGTTTTATGTGTTTTCCATATAAACGATTTTGCCCCATATTCTCCCCCATCACAATATCCAGCATACATTTTGACAAGCATCTGTAGTCCGAAGGAATGTTACCTAAGAAGCCAGACCTAAAAGCAACAACGGAAGATCACCCAATTTCTAGTATTTGACTTTGTTCTTTTAATGTCCTGCATGCTGGAGGGACTGAGATGATTGGGAGAGGGAGGATAATGGAAATGGAGGACACAAATTCTGAATACTATTTATAGTCTAGGAAGAGTCTTTGGTTGAGTTACTGGATTTTCTCCAAGGGTCAAATAACTCCAAAGTTCCAGAGGAAGCCTCTGGAAAGGAATTTTTCAGGAGAAATCACTATGTAAATTTCCCCAATGAGATCAAAGCAAGTGTCCATCGGGTGATGTCCTGTTCCATCTCCTTTCACCCCTCAAGATCATCCCTCTGATGAATTTACGGACTGTGATCAACCAAATACTTGTCACTATATCATAGCTAAAGTATATTCACATGCTTGTTGTTATGGCAACCATCAATAATATTAATAAAACTCTGTCTCGTTGAACCAGATGAATGGGACATGTAAACACAGACGAGAATAGCCATATCAGATGTCAACACAGAACAACATAAGCACAACAATCTGTATGCTGGTTATCATCTTCCACCCCATCCCAGCTGCTGCGTCTGCCTTGCTTATGCTGGAAACATTCATTGCTTTTTGTTTGGGGGCTATGTAAGTGGGTATACAGCAGGAAGGGACCCTCTTTGACCTCTAAAATGAGAAAAGGAGAAATAGTTTGCCAAGTTCAGTATTTTATGAAACTAGGTGTTCCCTCTGTGATATTTGTACATTGTTCACCAGTCATGCTCATCATAAAACACATTGTCTAGAAAGCTTGTTTTTATTAAGTATTCACTTTGCACATGTTAGTGACTTAAATAGTGGTTGATTTTAGCTGGAGGGTCAATGGACAATAGCCTGGTGATCAGTGTGTTTACTTAGATTCATAGAATGGGATAATCAACTCTACCTTATAGGCTGTTGTGAAAATCTAATGAGATAATATAAGCAGAGCTCTTAGTGTAGTGACGTAGGTGCTCCATGTATGAAGTGGAAGGTTATCTCACATAGTGGCCATGGACTCTGAAGTTAGGTTGAATTTCAGTTTTTCATTTTCCAGCTATGCATGCCTGGGCAAGTTTTGTAAATCTTTGTCAGGTTAAGATGACTTTCTTCATCCACTGAATGAGGAGCTTAATAGTATCCACATTCTAGGATTCTTGTGAGAATTAAGTTATTTACTAAAGGTGATTACTTCAGTGCCTAAGATTTGGTCAAGACTCAATAAGTGGGAGCTGTTGCTAATATTACTAGTAAAAAAGTTTTGGGTGTGGTGGGAGAGATGGGGTGGGATTATGCAGCTAATGATTATAATTGCTCTCTGTACAGCTTTGGTACATTCTGATGCACAAAGCCAAGGAAGCTTTAATAGATTCCAGTCTACCTTGGTAACAGATAGGAAGCACCACTCCTTGAACTTCTATCTGTAATTTTAAAATTTCACTTTCAAAATCCTAGGTATAAATTAATGCTATAAAATTCATCAGATTATATTCTCTATTGTTCCTAGACTTAAAACCCACCTCTGATCTATTTCTAGATAGATATAGATCTATCTAGATCTCCTCCCCTTTTTGTACGTCAGTTCTTATCTTTGATGTTTTCCTTCCTATCTTTTTGCTCTTGGGACCAGCATTTTGGTAATTTATACTCTTCAGCAGGCAGAAAACTTCATTATGAGGAAAAGGAATGAGAAGCTCTTTTCTGACACCATCCAACCATGATGTTCCTGGTTTCAGAAAGCTCTTTAGCCCTTAATAATCCTCCTTCTTCCAACAGTATTTTTTCTCAATCATAACAAGACATATGCTTTTAAGATGATTCACTGGGACAGTCATGCCCTGCAGAGGAGTAACATTTTAGAGAATTTCTTTCCCTTCCATCAAAGAGGAGCATTTGTTTGCTCTTGTATGATACCTGCTTGCTTCCTTTTTCTTATTGTGTCAACAAATGAGTCCAATCAATTGATTTTTTTCTCAGCACTTTGCTCAACAACTAGCTTAATGGATTAAAAAAAAGAACAACTAGCAAACAGTAATTCTAGAAACAGAACATCCTTGTTATCTTAGAGTCACACTAGGCTCAGCCTAGACTTTGTTTTCATGGAGATAATAACAGAGGGCCCATAGTTAATCAATTAATACCCTGGCTAGTCTTTGTTTACTCCATTGTTTCATCCTTCCAGTACATGAGGATCTCCTTTTAAGAGAGACATTTTTCCAGCCTACTTCCTCTTCACCAAGAACTGATCTCTATTCACAGGACCAGGACCTTGTGGCTATAATTGTGGTAAACAATTTTGTTCCTTCCATGGCCATAGCTGTTTGTACCACTGGGAGACACCCAAGCCAGTCTGGGCCAATCAGAATATCCCTCTTGGGTGTTTAGAACTCAGACACTGGGACATCTATCAGTTGGTCATGCCAGAGTAATAGGTGTAGGGCTGCAGGGCTGGGCCACTGTATTAGCTATTTATTGCTGTATAATGAACTGCCAAAGTTAATAGCTTAATTTATTTTTAAATTCTCTTTCTTTCTCTTTCTTTCTTTCTTTCTTTCTCTCTTTCTCTCTTTCCTTCCTTCCATCCATCCATCCATCTTTTTTTTAGTAGGCTCCATACCCAGTGTGAAGCCCACTGTGGGGCTTGAACTCATGACCCTGATATTAAGACCTGAGCTGAGATCAACAGTCAGATGCTCAACTGACTGAGGTGCTCAGGTGCCCCAAAAGTTAACAGCTTTAAACAAGAAATATTGATTATCTCACAGTTTTTGTGGGTTGGAAATCTAGGAATGACTTAGATGTGTACCTCTGCCTCATTGATATCTCACAAGGCTCCAATTAGAGTGCTAAACACTTTGGTTGGTTAGAGTTGTGGTCTCATCTGAAGGCATGACTGGAGTAGGATCTACTTCCATTCTCATTCACATGGTTGTTGTTAGGATTCGTTCCTCATTGGCTGTTGGACAGACACTCTCAGTTCCTTGCTGGTTGTTGGTCAGAGGATTCTGTAAGTTCCTTGCTTTATAGGCCTCTCCATGGGGAAGCCGGCTTCCATCAGAGAACAGGAAAGTGCAAGAGAAAGAGTACACAAAATCGCTTTGTAACCTAATCTTGGAAGGGATATAGCATCACTTCTGTCATGATCTATCCATTAGAAGGAAGTGATTAGGTCCATTCCACACTCAAGAGTAGATGATTATGCAAGGATGTAAATATTAGGAGGCAGATATTACAGGTCCTCTTGAGGCTGTCTACCATAGTCTACGCTCTGATTCTCCCAAGGGTTCCTGTCCCTCTTATATACAAAATACATTCACCCACACCTCAGAGTATGAGCATTACAGAGTATTACAGCATCAGTTCAAAGTCTAGAATCTCATTATCTAAATCCGATCCAGGTTGGATGAAGCACATTAGGAATAGTTTCTTTCTTTCTTTCTTTTTTTTTTTTTAAAGATTTTATTATTTATTTGACAGAGATCACAAGTAGGCAGAGAGGCAAGCAGAGGGAGAGAGAGGAGGAAGCAGGCTCCCTGCCAAGCAGAGAGCCCTATGCGGGACTCGATCCCAGGACCCTGGGATCATGACCCGAGCCGAAGGCAGAGAGGATTAACCCAGTGAGCCACCCAGGCGCCCCTAGGAATAGTTTCTTAAGTACAGTTCCTTGCTCTCAGTTCCTCTCTGTCAGTAAACCTGTAAGACTAAAGAGACAAATTATCTGCCCACAGTACACACAAACATTGTGGGACATGCATAGAATCACTGGTATAGACATTCTTGTTCAAAAAGGCATGGAGCAATGAAAGTCACAAAGAGTCACTAGTTTATAACAATTCTGAAAGCTGGACAAGAAAATGTTAGAAATTCCTTGACTTTGTCTCAAGTCCAGAGAATAATTCTCTATGGCTCTTGGCTCTGTTCTGAGGTCTCTTGGTTGCACCCTATGAATTGTTCTTCTTGTATTAAATTGTTCTTCTTCTTGTATTAAAGGTAACATGTATTTTAGCTGAGTAGTTTTCTCAGCCTCTACTTTGGGGTAAAACTTTGGGGAATCAAACTCTTTTTTTTTTTCTTCCATTTTGTGCTGTCTCTGTTCCTTTTCGTACAAGCTGGTAGTATTTCTGCTGACATAATTCTCTCCAGAAACATTGTCGGCTCCCTGTGAATGTCACTGGAGTTGATTTCATTAGACAATGCCATACTCGTAAATCTCTTTGGGAATAGCCTGTCTTCATACTCAACTTCTGTTATAGATGAGGGACAATGCATGTGCAAGCTTTTTAGAAGACCTGTTTTCTAAGAGATTCTGGAAGACACACATTAATCTCTTTAAAGGGACTTTTAAAAAGTGACTGAATATTACTATTAATCACCACTGTTGTTTCATCTGAGGTCTGAACAAAAGGGTTCATACTTATACCCTCAGCATTATCTTTCAACTATATTCTTGCAGTAGTGCTCCTGATTTGCTCCTTGCATAGAAGCCATTTCTTAATTTTATGGTGTTTGGCATCTGAAGTGGCTGAGAATTTACACAACCATCAATTCTTGGCTTCTTTTTTTGAAAGTCCTCTTCATTTATGTCTCTCCTCCTGCATTTTACTTTAAGCAGCAAGAAGACACACCATTTGGCACCTCCGGTCTTCTACTTGATTATCTATTTTATTAGGAACATTTTATGCTTTCCACATAACTGCAGATGACAGTGTTGCTAAACTTTCTGCCCCTATGTGACAAGGATCTTCCTTCTTCTAGTTTCCAACTTCTAACTTTTTTTCTTTATCAGCCTTCACTAGCAACATCTCTAAAGTCCAGATTTCTTAAAAAAAAAAGATTTTATTTATTTATTTGACAGAGAGAGAGACAGAAAGAGAGGGAACACAAGCAGGGGAAGTGGGAGAGGGAGAAGCAGGCTTCCACCAAGCAGGGAGCCTGATGTGGGGCTCAATCCCAGATCCCGGGATCATGCCCCAAGCCGAAGGCAGATGTTCAATGACTGAGCCACCCAGGTGCCCCTAAAGTCCAGATTTCTACTAAAAGCATGTTTAAGACAGTTTAGTCTTTCTTTAAGCATGTTCCTTAAAATCTTTTTGGTCTCCATACCACTGCTTGATTCTAAAGCCATTCTATATTTTTAGGTATGTTATGGTACTAAAATATCTATTAATTATTTACATATAAGTTGTTACCCCTAAATTTAAGGACTTTTAACAATAAACACTAATTATGTAATTTTTTGTGGGTCAGGAATTTAGATGTGGGTTAGCAAGATGTCTTTGCCTCGAGATCTCTCACAAGGCTTCCATTAGGGTTTGGCTGAAGCCACAGTCTTATCTGGAAGCTCACCTGAGCTAGAATCCATTTTTTTAATTAATTATTTTTATTAACATATAATGTATTATTTGCCCCAGGGGTACAGGTCTGTAACTCATCAGGCTTACACACTTCACAGCACTCACCATAACATATACCCTCCCCAATGTCCATAACCCAACTACCGTCTCCACACCTTCCCTGCCCCCAGCAACGCTCAGTTTGTTTTGTGAGATTAAGAGTCTCTTACAGTTTGTCTCCCTCCTGATCCCATCTTGTTTCATTTTTTCCTTCACTATGCCCCAAACCCCCCACTCTGCATCTCAAATTCCTCATATCAGGGAGATCATATGATGATTGTCTTTTTCTGATGGACTTATTTCTCTCAGCGTAATACCCTCTAGTTCCACCCACATGGTTGCAAAAGGCAAGATTTCATTTCTTTTGATGGCTGCATAGTATTCCACTGTGTGTGTGTGTGTGTGTGTGTGTGTGTGTGTGTGTGTATACCACATCTTCATTATCCATTCATCTGTTGATGGACATCTAGGTTCTTTGCATAGTTTGGGTATTGTGGACATTGCTGCTATAAACATTCAGGTGCATGTGCCCGTTTGGATCACTACATTTGTATCTTTAAGGAAAATACCCAGTAGTGCGATTGCTGGGTTGTAGGGTAGCTCTATTTTCAACTTTTTGAGGAACCTCCATACTGTTTTCCAGATTATCTGCACCAGCTTGCATTCCCACCACAGTGTAGGAGGGTTCCTTTCTCTGCATCCTTGCCAACATCTGTCGTTTCCTGACTTGTTAATTTTAGCCATTCCGACTGGTGTCAGATGGTATCTCACTGTGGTTTTGATTTGTATTTCCCTGATGCTGAGTGATGTTGAGCACTTTTTCATGTGTCTGTTGGCCATCTGGATGTCTTCTTAGGAGAAATGTCTGTTCATGTCTTCTGCCCATTTCTTGATTGGGTTATTTGTTCTTTGGGTGTTGAGTTTGATAAGTTCTTTATAGATTTTGGATACTAGCACTTTATCTGATATGTCATTTGTGAATATCTTCTCCCATTCTGTCAGTTGTCTTTTGGTTTTGTTGATAGTTCCTTTGCTGTGCAAAAGCTTTTGATCTTGATGAAGTCCCAGTAGTTCATTTTTGCTGTCACTTCCCTTGCCTTTGGTGATGTTTCTAGGAAGAAGCTGCTGCAGCTGAGGTTGAGAGGTTGCTGCCTGTGTTGTCCTCAAGGATTTTGATGGATTCCTGTCTCACCTTGAGGTCTTTCATCCATTTTGAGTGTATTTTTGTGTGTGGTGTAAGGAAATGGTCCAGTTTCATTCTCTGCATGTGGCTGTCCAATTTTGCCAACACCATTTGTTGAAGAGACTGTCTTTTTTTAAAAAGATTTATTTATTTATTTGATAGAGAGAGAGATCACAAGTAGACAGAGAGGCAGGCAGAGAGAGAGGGAGAAACAGGCTTCCCACTGAGCAGCGAGCCTGATGTGGAGCTCGATCCCAAGACCGTGAGATCATGACAGTGGGTTAAGGCAGAGGCTTAACCCACTGAGCCACCCAAGACTGTCTTTTTTCTATTGGATATTCTTTCCTGCTTTGTCGAAGATTAGTTGACCATAGAGTTGAAGGTCTGTTTCTGGGCTATCTGTTCTATTCCATTGCTCTATGTGTCTGTTTTTGTGCCAGTACCATACTGACTTGATGATGACAGTTTTGTAATAGAGCTTGAAGTTGGGAATTCGGATGCCACCAACTTTGGCTTTCTTTTTCAACATTCATCTGGCTATTTGAGGTCTTTTCTGGTTCCATATAAATTTTAGGATTATTTGTTCCATTTATTTGAAAAAAAAAATGGATGGTATTTTGATAGGGATTGCATTAAATGTGTAGATTGCTTTAGGTAGCATAGACATTTTCATAATATTTGTTCTTCCAATCAATGAGCATGGAACGTTTTTCCATTTTTTGTGTCTTCCTCAATTTCTTTCATGAGTGCTTTATAGTTTTCTGAGTATGATTCTTTGCCTCTTTGGTTAGGTTTATTCCTAGGTATCTTATGGTTTTGCGTGCAATTGTAAATGGATCAACTCCTTAATTTCTCTTTCTTCTGTCTTGCTGTTGGTGTATGTAAATGCAACTGATTTCTGTGCATTGGTTTTATACCCTGACACTTTACTGAATTCCTGTATGAGTTCTAGCAGTTTTGGAATGGAGTCTTGGGTTTTCCCATAAAGTATCATGTCATTTGCAAAGAGTGAGAGTTTAACTTCTTCTTTGCTGACTTGGATGCTTTTTATTTCTTTTTGTTGTCTGACTGCTGAGGCTAGGACTTCTAGTACTAGGACTTCTAGTACTATGTTGAACTTTCATGAATTTTCATTTCACCAGTCGTGAAAGTTCACATCCCTGCCGTGTTCCTGACTTAGGCGAAAAACTCTCAGGTTTTCCCCCTTGAGAATGATATTCGCTGTGGGTTTTTCATAGATGGCTTTGATGATATTGAGGTATGTGCCCTCTATCTTTACCCTTTGAAGAGTTTTGATCAAGAAAGGATACTGTACTTTGTCAAATGCTTTTTCAGCATCTATTGAGAGTATCATATGGTTCTTGTTCTTTCTTTTATTAATGTATTGTATCAAATTGATTGATTTGTGGATGTTGAACCAACCTTGCAGCCCAGGAATAAACCCCACTAGGTCATGGTGAAAAATCCTTTTAATGTACTGTTGGCTTCTCTTGGCTAGTACTTTGGTGAGAATTTTCACATCTGTGCTCATCAAGGATATTGGTCAGTAATTCTCCTTTTTGGTGGGGTCTTTGTATGGTTTTGGGTATAGGTCATGCTGGCCTCATAAAATGAATTTGCAAGTTTTCCTTCCATTTCTATTTTTTGGACCAGTTTCAGGAGAATAGGTATGAATTCTTCTTTAAATGTTTGGTAAAATTCCCCTGGGAAGCTGTCTGGCCCTGGGCCCCCAACAAGAGCTTGTTGGGAGATTTTTGATGACTGCTTCAATCTCCTTACTGGCTATGGGTCTGTTCAGGTTTTCTATTTCTTCTTGGTTCAGTTTTGGTAGTTTTTGTGTCTCTGGGAATGCATCCATTTCTTCCAGATTGTCAAATTTGCTGGTGTATAGTTCCTCATAATATGTTCTTATTCTTTTTTAAGATTTTATTTATTTATTTGACAGAGAGAGATCACAAGTAGACAGAGAGGCAGGCAGAGAGAGAGAGAGAGAGGGAAGCAGGCTCCCTGCTGAGCAGAGAGCCCGATGCGGGACTTGATCCCAGGACCCTGAGATCATGACCTGAGCTGAAGGCAGTGGCTTAACCCACTGAGCCACCCAGGCACCCCCTCATAATATGTTCTTATAATTTGTTCATATTTCTTTGGTATTGGTTGTGATCTCTCCTCTTTCATTCATTATTTTATTTATTTGGGTCCTTTCTCTTTTCTTTTGGTAAGTCTAGCTAGGAGTTTATCTGTCTTATTAATTCTTTCAAAGAACCAGCTCCTAGTTTCGTTGATTTCTTCTACTGTATTTTTGATTTCTGTTTCATTGATTTCTGCTCTGATCATTATGATTTCTCTTCTCCTTCTGGGTTTAGGCTTTCTTTGCTGTGCTTTCTCCAGCTCCTTTAGATGTAGGGTTAGGTTGTGTACTTGAAACCTTTCTTGTTTCTTGAGAAAGACTTGAATCGCTATATACTTTCCTCTCAGGACTGCCTTTGTTGTGTCCCACAGATATTGAACAGTCGTGTTTTCATTTTCATTTATTTCCATGAATTTTTAAAATTCTTCTTTAACTTTCTGGTTGACCCATTCATTCTTTAGTAGGGTGCTCTTTAGCCTCCATGTATTTGAGTTTTTCCCAACTTTCCTCTTGTGATTGAGTTCTAACTTCAGAGCATTGTGGTCTGAAAATATGCAGGGAATGATTCCAGTCTTTTGGTACCAGTTGAGACCTGATTTGTGACCCAGGATATGATCTTTTCTGGAAAATGTTCCATGTGCACTAGAGAAGAATGTGTATTCTGTTGGTTTGGGATGGAATATTCTGAATATATCTGTGATGTCCTTCTGGCCCAGTGTGTCATTTAAGGCCTTTATTTCCTTGTTGATCTTTTGCTTGGATGATCTGTCCATTTCAGTGAGGGGAGTGTTAAAGTCCCCTACTATTATTGTATTATTTTTGATGTGTTTCCTTGATTTTGTTATTAATTGGTTGATATAGTTGGCTGCTTCCATGTTAGGGACATAGATATTTAAAATTGTTAGATCTTCTTGTTGGACAGACAGTTTAAGTATGATATAGTGTCCTTCCTCATCTCTTATTATAGTCTTTGGCTTAAAATCTAATTGATCTTATATAAAGATTACCAACCCAACTTTCTTTTGATATCCCTTAGCATGGTAAATTTTTTTCCACCCCCTCACTTTAAATCTGGAGCTGTCTTTGGGTCTAAAATGAGTTTCTTGTAGACAGCATATTGATGTTTTTTTTGGGGGGGGGTGGTTTTTTTTTATCCTTTCTGATACCCTGTGTCTTTTGATTAGGGCATTTAGCCCATTTACATTCAGGGTAACCTATTGAAAGATATGAATTTAGTGCCAATGTATTGCCTATAAGGTGACTTACTGTCTATTGTCTGTTCCTTTCTGATCTACTGCTTTTAGGCCCTCTCTTTGCTTAGAGGACCCCTTTCAATATTTCCTGTAGGGCTGGTCTGGTGTTTGCAAATTCTTTTAGTTTTTGTTTATCCTGGAAGATTTTTATCTCTCTTTCTATTTTCAAAGAGAAATTCTATTTTCTCTTTCTAGCTAGATATAGTATTCTTGGCTGCATATTTTTCTCATTTAGCGCTCTGAATATATCATGCCAGTTCTTTCCGGCCTGTTAGGTCTTTGTGGATAAGTTTGCTGCCAGTCTAATATTTCTACCATTGTATGTTACAGACTTCTTGGCCTGAGCTGTTTTAGGATTTTCTCTTTGTCAGTAAGACTTGTAAGTTTTGCTATTAGATTATGGGGGTGTGGACCTATTTTTATTGATTTTGAGGGGGGGTTCTCTGTGTCTCCTGAATTTTGATGTTTGTTCCCTTTGCCACATTAGGGAAATTCTCTACTATAATTCATTCCAATATACCTTCTGCCCCTCTATCTTTTTCTTTTTCTTCTGGAATCCCAATTATTCTACTATTGTTTCATCTTATGGTATCACTTATCTCTCAAATTTTCCCTTCATGGTCCAGTAGTTTCTTGTCTCTCTCTTGCTCAGCTTCTTTATTCTCCATCATTTGGTCTTCTATATCACTAATTCTCTCTTTTGCTTCATTTATCCTAGCAGTAAGAGCCTCCATTTTTGATGGCACCTCATTAATAGCTTTTTTTATTTCAAGTTGATTAGATTTATTTCTTTTATTTCTCCAGAAAGGGATTTTATTTCTCCAGAAAGTTTTCTCTAATATCTTCCATGTCTTTTTCCAACCCAGCTAGCACCTTGAGAATTGTCATTGTGAACTCTAGTTCTGACATATTACCAATGTCCATATTGATTAGGTCCCTAGCCATCGGTACTGCCTCTTTTTATTTGGGTGGGGGTTGCAGTGAGTTTTTCTGCCTTGTCATTTTATCCAGATAAGAATATATGAACGAGAGAATAAAATACTAATAAAATACTTTGATGGTAAAGACCCCAGAAAAATGTACACTAACCAAATCAGAAGAGATCCAAAACTGGGGGGAGAAGAAAAGGGGAAAAAACAAAGTTAAAAAAATTATATTTATATTAGACTCATGAATAGAACAGAGCCACCCACTTGATTTTGGGTGTATTTTGGTCTCTTAGAATTAACTACCTCCCCAATTTTTTTTAAAAGATTTTATTTATTTATTTGACAGACAGAGATCACAAGTAGGCAGAGAGGCAGGCAGAGAGAAAGGAGGAAGCAGGCTTCCTGCTGAGCATAGAGCCCGATGCGGGGCTCAATCCCAGGACCCTGGGATCATAACCTGAGCCAAAGGCAGAGGCTTTAACCCACTGAGCCACCCAGGCGCCCCCCTCCCAAATTTTTAATTTAAAGAAAATTTTAATTTTAATTTTAATTTAAAGAAAAACATATATATGCAAAATAAGGGTAAACACAATGAAGGGATGGAATATGACTGTAAAGATGAAACTTTATAAAAAAATTCTAAAAAAGGAATTGATTAGTTAGTTGGAAAAAGAAAAAGTAAAAAAGAGGAGGGAATGTGCTCAGGCTGGAGATTAGAACGAAGTCATGTGCTAGATTAGGTTATATTTTGATCTATTAGAAGAAATCGTATCCCAAATTTTTATTTATTTATTTATTTATTTATTTATTTTTTTTTCGTATCCCAAATTTTTAAAGAAAAAACCTACACACACACACACACACACACACACAAATAAGGTTAAATACAATGAAAGGATAAAATATGACTATAACAATGAAGGTTTAAAAAGATTTTTTCTAAAGAAAGTATTGTTAATATAAACTAGTTAAAAAGGTTAAAAAAGGAAAGGTTAAGAAAATAGAATAATAAAAGAAATAAAAAAAATTAACTTTGCAAGACTAAAGGATCATGGGGGAAAACTCCATGAATTCTGTGTGTTGCTTTCTCCTAGCTCTGGAGTTCTGCTGTTCTCCTCAATAATGAGCTTGGTCTTGGTGGATGTTCTTGCTGGTCTTCTGTGGAAGAGGCCTGTTGCAGTGATTCTCAGATGTCTTTGCCCAACGTGGAATTGCTCCACTTGCCATGGACTGGGCTCAGTAATCTGCTCAGGTTCGCTTTCAGAGCTTTCGTTCCTTGAATGCTTTCTGTACTGCTTTGGAGAATGAGAATGAAAATGGTGGCCTCCCAATCTCTGGTCTGGAGGAGGTGAGAGCTTGGGGCCCCACTCCTCAGTGCACCCTCAGAGATAAGTGGTCAGTCATTCCTATCTCCGTGGTCTCCGGCCGCACTCTGAGCTCACCCGGCCTGTGACTGAGTGTTTCTCTCTCTGGTGCACGGCCCCAGTTGGAGTCTCTAAACCCAGTAGATTCCTACTGCACTGCTCCTCCTGGAGGACGAAGGTGAGTCTCCCTGGATCTGCCACTTGTGGGGTCCCTGCTTGAAGAGCAGTGGCCCAATTGTGCCTTGGATCATGGTTTAAGGTAATCCCGATTTGAAAGCTCAGTCCTCAGGTTTGTCTCTGTAGTCGGCTTCCCTGCTCTGACACCTGGCAACTCTGCCACACTCAGACACCCCCAATCTTTCTGTGACTCCACAGGACCTGAGACCACACTGTCCCCATGAGGGTTCCACCCCCACTTAGCCTTTGGAGTGATGTCCCTCAGTGGAGCAGACTTCTAAAATTTCTGATTGTGTGCTTCACTGCTCCACCACTTGCCGGGAGATGCCCCCCCACCCCCCGCAGTCTATATTCCCATTGCTTCGGATTCACTTCTCTGCATGACCTACCTTTCAGAAAGTGGTTGATTTTCTGTTCCTAGAATTGCTGCTCTTCTCTTCTATCTCCTGTTGAGTTTGTAGGTGTTTGGAATGGTTTGATACCTATCTAGCTGAACTCCTGGGATCTGATTTCATTTCAGTCTGCTATTCCTCTGCCATCTTGCCTCTCACTCTAGAATCCGTTTTTAAGATCACTGTCACTTATGTAGTTATTGACAAAATTTAGTTCCTCATGGACTATTGGATAGAGGGTCTCAATTTCTCAGTGGCTGTTTGGAGGACTCCCTCAGTTTCTTTCCATGGGGATCTCTTTATAGATCAGATAATAACAGAGCAGCTTTAATCATAATGAACAAAGAGAGAAAGTTTGCAGGATGGAAGGCATCTTTTCTTTAATCTAGTCTTAGAAGTGACATACCATCATTTTTGTTTTATTCTATATTAGAAGTGAGTTACAGGGTACAGCCCATATTTGGGTGTAGGGGATCACATAAGGATCACTGAGGGTCATTTTGGAGACTACCTACCACAGGTCGCCATCTTATGCTATAAGCAGGGAGAGAAGAAGCAAGAGGTATGAGGAAGATAGAGATGAGGATCTTATTTGACTCCTAGTATCTCTCTGGTTCCTATCACAGCACTCATGAGGACCAACTGCATTACTTGCTCTTGACTTCCTTGATATGCCCCATAAACTATGTGGTAGACTCTAATTTTCCCTTAAGATAGCTTGAGTGACTCTTGTTACTTGTCACAAAAAAAGCCTTGATGAAGACAGGATTGTGCTGATAAGGTACATGCTGAGCTAATTAAGGAAGAATATTGATCTTTTTTAGAATGTTCCCTGTGGGGCTATGGTATCCTTTTAAACATACCATCTCCAGAAAGAATATCTCCTATTTCAGTGTTTGGTGTCAACCATAACCTCCAAGGGATAAAGTTTCACACAGACTAAGTGGTTAGACCAGAGCGTGGTGTGAGTTGTTTATTGTATCTATTTTTACTCAGTTTTACAATATTTGTGTGAGGAGTAGACTCACTGCCGTAGGCCCTACATTCCATGCATAGACAATAGTGCTGAGGGAAGATGCTGAGACTATAATCACTGCGGACGGAAACTGGAAGTTGCCCACAGTGCATTCCTTACTCCAAATAGTCTGAGGCAGGGGCCTTTATCATTAGTCTCAGCCTAGTCTAATGAATGTGTTTTAGAGTTTCAGTCTTTCAGCTTTTCACCACTAACCCCTTGCAGAGGGCTTGGCACTGTGGTAATGTGGACTGACTGTGAAGTGTTCAGAATCTCATGTTTTGGCAAAATGTAGAAATTCCTTTGAGGATGATTGTGGCCCATCATTGGAGATAATCCTTTTAGGAATTCCATGTCTGGCAGTGCAGCCTTCAATTTGTGGACTCTTGTGGTAAATTGGTATTGTTCAGGCTTTCCAATCTTGAGATTTTTATTGTAGTTATACTCCTAATGATATAGTCTCTGCTACTTTTTCTTCCAGATAAACATATTGGTGCCAATGTTCTGCTGGGGTTTGGTTGTAGAGGCTTGGGATGTCATTAGTTTCATATATATATATATATATATATATATATATATATATATATATACACACACACATACACATATATATATTTATATATATGATATAAAGATATATGAAGATATATATAGATATATCTATATCTATAGATAGGTATAGATATATAGATATCTATAGATATAGATATATATGTATCATTTCATGTATATATCCAATCTCACTTTAAAGGAGTATATGTATTTATACACTGTACACCTTTCAAGTGAGATTGGACATTTTCTGATGAAAGTCTCTTTACTAATGAAAGTGAATGGAAAAGGTAGGCTGCTGATGGAACCATGACAGAATTTGAAAACTTCAAGAGACCATGGAGATTATCCAGTTCACTACCCTGAGTTCAGAATCAGCCTTAACTGATTCAGGGCTTGAACCCAGGCCTCTTGACTCTTTCCTTTTACCATACTATTTTAGCTTGACTGAAACTGTTTCTGTTAAAAATGTTTTATGCAGCCAAAAGAAATGGAGTTTAACTTTTCAATGAATGTTTTATGTAATGACCTTATTTATACTATTATTCTACTCATAGAAAACTTTCAAGGATGGTAAACTTATATTTACCTAGAAGCCAAAAGTAACTCAATGTTCCCAAGTTTTCTTAGACTCTCCAATCTTTGGATTTCTTTGACACTGAATGACAATAATTAGATACCTTAAGTTATGTGGCTGTAAGTATTCCAATTCTCTCTCTAAGTATTCTGAGAATGCTTGGTTTACAAAAGAAATGATAGAATATCACATAGTCACTCATTTGCTTTATCCCACAATACACACACGAGAGTCTCGGAATAATAATACCAGCCCTTCCACCAACAATATGATTTGGAGTCTATTTTTGAAGTTGCTTTGGTTGTCTCTATGTGGTTAGTGACCAGATGGATACACATTTAGTTTCTTTAGTTTCATTTTATTTTAAATTTTTTTGGAATGATATTTTAAATTTAATTTTTAACAGCCATGTAAAATATGTATGAGTCTAAAATTAAATCTATAAAACAAGAGAATTTCTGAGAAGTTCTAAATTTCTCTGTCCACTCCACGGTATTCTTTATTTATAGGTAATTATTTAAAAAATTATGATTTATCTTTCAATTTTCTGTTTGTTATACTGATCTTTTATAAGCATAGGTTTCCACTATGTGGTTTCTTTTTTAAAAAAATCTTTCTTCTTATAATATATATATTTGGTATTTAGAAATGTTTGCATTTTATTGTAGCTGTCTGTGAATAAATGCATTTGACTTTTTTCTTTCCAATATGGATATGTTTTATTTCTTTTTCTTGTCTAATTGTAGTGGCCAGAACTTCCAATGTTTTGAGTAGAAATGGGAATGTACAACTGATAAATCACTAACTTTTACCACTGAAACTATTAATATACTATATGTTAATTAACTTGATTAAAAAAATAAGGGAGGTACCTGAGGACAATGAGGACAATAACAACAACAACAGTAATGTACATCCTTATCTTTTTCCTGATCTTAAGGAGGACCATTTAGGTTTTCACTATTTAGGATTATGTTGGCTTTTGGCTTTTCATAGCTGCCTTTTATCAGGTTGAGAAAATTTCTATTTTCAGTTTGTTGAGTTGTTTTTTTTTTTTTGTTTTGTTTTTAAGATTTTATTTATTTACTTGACAGACAGAGATCACAAGTAGGCAGAGAGGCAGGCAGAGAGAGAGAGGAGGAAGCAGGCTCCCCATCGAGCAAAGAGCCTGATGCAGGGCTTGATCCCAGGACCCTGAGATAAGGTCATGACCTGAGCCAAAGGCAGAGGCTTTAACCCACTGAACCACCCAGGCACCCCTGTTGAGAGTTTTTAATCAAGAATCACTTTTGGTTTTTTGTTAAATACTTTATCTGCTTCTATCAAGATAATGTGTGACTTTTATATTTTAGAGTGTTAATATGGAAAGTTATAGTAATTGATTTTCAAATGTTAAATAAGGCTTACTATGTGGGTCATGATGTAATATCGTTTTTGTATATTGTAAGATTCAACTTGCTAACACTTTACTTTGAATTTGTGCATCTATGTCTGTGATAGATATTTGTCTATAATTCACTTTTCTTGTAATGCCTTTGTTTAGGTTTGGAATCAGTGTAATCTGGAACTTATTGAATAAGTTCTTTCTTCTTCAATTTTCTGGAAGAGTTTATATAAAATTGGTAGTATTTCTTCCTTCAGTGTTTGGTAGCAAGTGTAGCCATGTGAGCTGGAGTATTCATTACGGAAAGGTTTTAAACACTAAATTCACCTTTTAAAAACTTTAATTTTGGTGTAGTTAGCATACAGTGTTACATTAGTTTCAGGTGTACAATGTAGTGATTTAATACTTCCATATATAACTCAGTGCACATCAAGATAAGTGTACTCTTAATTCCTTTCACCTATTTCACCCATTCTCATACACACCTCCCCTTTCATAATCATCTGTTTGTTCTCTATAGTTAAGAATCTATTTAAAAAATCATTTTTTTTTGTTTTCTCTCTCTCTCTTTTTTTTGCCTTTGCTCCTTTGTTTTATTTCTTAAATTCCACATATGAGTGAAATCATATGGTATTTGTTCTTCTCTCATTGATTTATTTTAGTTATTATACTCTTTAGCTCCATTCATGATGTTGCAAATGGCAAAATTTCATTTTTTATGGCTGAATAGCATTCCATTGTCTGTCTGTCTCTCTCTCTGTGTGTGTGTGTGTGTGTGTGTGTGTATCCCATCTTTATCCATACATCTGTCATTGGACACTCGGGCTGCTTCCATAGCTTGGCTATTATAAGTAATGTTGCAATAAGCAGCGGGTAAATTCAATCTTTAAAATAGCTGTAGGAGTGTTCAGTTTACTTCTTCCTTTTTTTTTTTTTTAAGATTTTATTTATTTATTTGATGGGGCGGGGCAGGAGAGAGTGCACAGCAGAGGGAGTGGCAGGCAGAGGGAGAAGCAGGCTCCTCACTGAGCAAGAACCTGAGCAAGATCTGCGGGACTCAATTCCAGGACCCTGGGATCATGACCTGAACCAAAGGCAGATGCTTAACTGACTGAGCCACTCAAGGGTCCCTATTTTTTCTCGAGTGAGCTTTGAGTTTTTGTGTTTTTGAAGAAATTAATTCATTTCACCTAAATTGTCAAATTTATTGGCATAAAGTTATATGTACTATATCATTATTATTTTAATATCTATAATGTTGTGGTGATATCACCTTCCTCATTCCTGATAGTGACAATTTTTTTCCTGTCCTTTTTTTTCATCAGTCTGGCTAGAAGTTTACTGTTTTATTTATTTTCTAAAAAAAATTGTTTCTCATTTAATCAGTTTTCTCTATTGTTTTTATTCTATTTCATTGGTTTTCACTCTAACCTTTATTTATTTATTTCTGCACATGAGGGTTTAATTTACTCTCTTTTTCCAGTTCCTTAAGATGTAAGCTGTCATTTATTTGAAACCTGTATTACTTTCTAATAAAGGCATTTATTAACTATAAGTTTCCCTCTGAACAATGGTTGGCTGTAAATCACAAATTTTGAGGTTTGTGAGGTAAAAATAAAAATTTTACACAGTTGAAAATACTTATCTCCCCTTTTGATTTCTTCTTTTCTCATAGGTTATTTAGTTTCTGTTATATAGGGTCCCTGTTTTATTTCTTCTAATTTTGTCCCCTTGTTGTTTGAGAAGATACCTTGAACCCCTTTAGGTTTATTGAGACTAGTTTAACAGCTCAGGATAGGTTTTATACAAGAAAGTGTTCATGTGCAAAACAGAATGTATATTCTGTTGTTTGTTGGAATATTTCAGTTTAGGTCAGCTTGGATTAAATGTCATTTAAGTTTCCTGTATACTCATTGATTTTCTGTCTACTTGTTCAATAAATTATTAATAGAGGGTGTTGAAATCTCCTTGTATAATTAATGACTTGACCATTTCCGTATAGTTTTATTGGTTTCATTATGTTTATTTTGAAACTCTGTTATTAGGCATATAAGTTTTTAGTGTTGTTATGTTCTTTTGATAAGTTTCTCTCTTTAATATTTATCCTTGGTATTATTCATTGCTCTGATGTCAACTTTGTCTGTAACTGATATAACCATCCCATCTTTCTTTTGAATAGTATTAGCATGGTGTATTGTAATTTCTTTTCACTCATTTACTTCTAACTTGTTGGTGTCTTTATTTATTTATGTTTAAAGATTTCATTTATTTATTTGTCAGAGACACAGCAAGAGAGGTAAACAAGCAGGGGGAGTGGGAGAGAGAGAAACAGGCTTCCCTTGGAGCAGGGAGCCTGACGCAGGGCTCGATCCCAGGACCCTGGGATCATGACCTGATCAAAAGGCAGACACTTAATGACTGGGCCACCCAGGCACTCCTGTTGATGTCTTGTATTTAAAATGGATTTCTCCATTCTCTCTCTCTCTCAAAAAAATTAATAATAAATGAATAAATAAAATAAAAAGTGGCCTCTGGGTGGCTCAGTCAGTTAAGCATCAGACACTTGATTTTGGCTCAGGTCATGATCTCAGGGTTCTGAGATTGAGCTCTGCACCGGGTATGGAGCCTACATAAGATTCTCTCTCTCTTTCTATCCCCACCTCTATATAAATAAATAAACAAACAAATAAAATGGATTTCTTGTAAGTAGCAAATATTTGGGTCTTGCTTTTTTATCCAATTTGATGATATCTGCCTTTACATTGCAGTGTTTATACCATTTACAATTATTGGGATAATTGAGGTGACTGGATTTGAATTATACCATCTTATTATTTATTTCCTATTTGTTTAGCATGGTTTCTCTTTTCTTTTTCTGTTATCTTTTGGATTATTTTTCAAAATTCTGTTTAATCTTTGTTGGTTTCTTATCCATAATTTGTTTTCCTTTCTTTCTGTTTATTTTGGAGATTGTTTTAGAGTTTGTATTATGCATCTTTAAATTATAACTGTTTACCTCCAAGTGATTCTATACACTTTAAGTATACTGTAAGAACCTTACTACAGACCACAGATTTAGAGTCTGTCTCTGGAGTTTCATTTGTTCTTTGTTGGTGTCATGTTTCCCTGATTTTTTATGATCGTTATGGCCTTGAATTGGTGCTCATGCATTTCAGGATATAGGTACCTCTCCCAGTTTTTACAGACTAGCTTTGACAAGCAAAGTCCTTCACTTGTCAGCCCCTCCAGGGATTCTGGGTGGGTCACCTGGTGCTGCCTACAGGTTTTTTGAGTCCTTGGGCTTTCAGGTCTGCTGCCTGGGTCAGAAAGTGAGCAAGCCTGGTGCTTGGGTCCACAGAGACCAACCTGGCACCTGGTTTCCAGGGTTGGGCCTGGACCTGGGTTCACTGGAGTGGGCCTGCTGCTTGAATCTGTGGTAATAGGTCTGGGACTTGGATATGTGTGAATACAACTGGATCTTGGGTCCACAGGGGCCAACCAGGTGCCAGGGACCTTTGTGTTGGGCCCATTGTCTTGGTCTGAAGGAGTCTGCCTGGTCATGGGAAAGGTTGGGAGCCTGGTTTTAATGGAGCTGGTCTGGGGGCTGGCCTGGTACTACGGCAAGTCTGGAGCCTGAGGCCCTTGCAGTGAGCCTATAACCGGGGGCCTAGAGTTGGGGTGTATCATCCTGGAATTTGGGTTTGTGGGAGCCCATTTGGCACAAGATGGGTTGGGAGCTTGGGTCTGTGTGAACTGGCCTACTGCTGGGGTGGACTGGGATCCAGAGTATATGGACTCTATTTGGAATCCAGGCCTGAAGGGGTTGGCCTATTGAAGTCTAGTCACTTCACTTCATTCTCCCTCATTAGGCGTGTGTCTCTCTGCACTGGGCATAGGGGAGAGGTGATGGGAGTAATGTGAATCTACCTTTCCTACCCTCCTCAATGGATCTTTTCTTATTTCTGTGCTTCATTTGCTATAAACCTCCTGGAATCCTTAGCTCCTATGAAGGTATTTTCACTTGTTGTTCAAATTGATTTTTTTTTTGGAGGGAAGGAGAATGCTCAAAATTCTTATGCCTCCATTTTACTGATATT
Organism: Enhydra lutris kenyoni; assembly: GCF_002288905.1. Classification (NCBI taxonomy): domain Eukaryota; kingdom Metazoa; phylum Chordata; class Mammalia; order Carnivora; family Mustelidae; genus Enhydra; species Enhydra lutris. The sequence continues at coordinate 26,081,970 of NW_019154108.1, read as the reverse complement.
CTTCCCAGTCTCTCACCTCTTATTCAGAAAGATATTTGTACAGAGGGGTGCCTGGGTGGCTCAGTGGGTTAAAGCCTCTGCCTTTGGCTCAGGTCATGATCTCAGGGTCCTGGGATTGAGCCCCACATCAGGTTCTCTGCTCAGCAGGGAGCCTGCTTCCCCCCCCCCCCCCCCCCCGCCTGCCTCTCTGCCTACTTGTGATCTCTGTCTGTCAAATACATAAATAAAATCTTAAAAAAAAAATATATATATATATATATATATATTTGTACAGAGTATAAAATTCTAGGTTGAGGGGCGCCTGGGTGGCTCAGTGGGTTAAAGCCTCTGCCTTTGGCTCAGGTCATGAAACCAGGGTCCTGGGATCAAACCCTGCATCGGGCTCTCTGCTCAGCAGGGAGCCTGCTTCCCTTCCTCTCTCTCTGCCTGCCTCTCTGCCTACTTGTGATCTCTGTCAAATAAATAAATAAAATCTAAAAAAAAAAACTAGGTTGAAAGGTTTCTTCTCTCTATTCTTTAAAGATACTGCTCCATTGTCCTCTGTCTTGCATTATTTCCAATGAGACCATTTGAAACCATCCCTCTCTATATAATGTGCCATTTTTCTTTGACCACTTTTCTAAAAGAATTATTTGTTTAATTGAGAGAGAGAGAGAGAGAGAGAGAGAGTAGGGGAGAGGCAGAGGGAGAGAGAGAATCCCAAAGTAGACCCCCTGCTGAGTGTGGAGCCTGATACAGGACTTGACTCCACCACCCTGTGATCACCATTCAAGACAAAACCAAGAGGCAGCTGCCCAACTGAGTGAGCCACACAGGTGCCCCTCTTTGATCACTTTTTTAAGATTTTGTCTTTATCATTGGATTTAGGCAATTGATTATGATGTCCCTTGCTGTCATTTTTTAAAAAAGATTTTATTCATTCATTTCAGAGAGAGAACGAGAGAGACAGAGAGAGCACAAGCAGGGGGAGAGGCAGAGGGAGAAGCCCACTCCTTGCTGAGCCAGGAGCCTGATGTGGGACTTGATCCCAGGCCCTGGAGTGCATGACTTAAGCCAAAGGCAGCTACTTAACAATTTGAGCCACCCAGGCATCCCCCTTTCTGTCATTTTCTTAATGTTTCATGTACTTGGGGGGTCTTTGAACTCCTCTGACCTATGAGTTTCAGTTTTTATCAAAAGTGTATAATTTTTCAGCCACAATTTTTTTCAAAATTTTTTTTGCTTCTCCATTTTATGTCATTTTGGGACTTAAATTATACATATATTAGGTCACATGAAATTTCCTAGAGCTCACTGATGATGTATTTATGTATTTAAAAAATGTCTTTTTCTGTGTTTTATTTTATAGTTTCTATTGCTTTGTTCTCCAGGTCACTAATCTTTTCCTCTTCAAAGTCTAATTTACTTTTATATTTATCCAATATACTTTAAAAATTTTTTTTTAAATTTATTTTTATTATTTTATTTTATTTTATTTTTATTTCTTTTCAGCGTAACAGTATTCACTGTTTTTGCACCACACCCAGTGCTCCATGCAATCTGTGCCCTCTCTAATACCCACCACCTGATTCCCCCAACCTCCCACCCCCTGCCCCTTCAAAACCCTCAGATTGTTTTTCAGAGTCCATAGTCTCTCATGGTTCATTACTTTTAATCTCATGTATTTTCATCCCTAGAAGTTACATGTTTTTTTTTTTTTTTAACTTCTCTGTGTCTCTACTTAACATGTTCCATATTTCTTCAAGCTTCTTAAACATAGGGAATACATCTGTAATTTATGCTGGGCTGATACATGTTTAACAGTAGTTCTCTGGGAAAAGAAAATAACACAGCCCTGATATTTCACATTTGCCAATTTGTGTGCTTTCAGTGATCCCATTGTGGCTTATTTCAGGCTACCAACATGTCATCACTGAAAGTAGAGTTGGGAAGAGATACTCAATAGTAGCACACTATTATGGTATCTTCATCATACAAATATAATAACCTTAATCTCTGTATGTAGATTATACTAAAATGTATTAAAAATGATTAGATGTTAAGTTTTAGCATTTATTATATTTGCTTTAAATATAAATTATTTAATTGTAAGTCATTTAATTTTAAATGATGGCTGTGTTTAACAAGTAGCTTGTAAAATTCCCAGTAATTGAGAATAATTGAAAAAATTGGCTCTCCTGACCCAGTATGATCTGACCCCAGGAAACCACTAAATAATACTTCTTTTAATGTCTCTCTCTCTCTCAAATAAATAAATAATTCTTTTAAAAAAGTGATTAAAGGGCGTTGGGGTGACTCAGTTGTTATCTTGACTCATATGTTATTATGTCTGCCTTTGGCTCAGGTCATGATCCTAGGGTCCTGGGATTGAGCCCTCCATCAGTCTCCCTGGTCAGAAGAAAGCCTGCTTCTCCCTCTCTCACTCCCCCTGCTTGTATTCCCTCTCTCTCTCTATTCCCTCTTTTACTATCTCTCTCTATGTAAAAAAAAAAAAAAAAAAAAAAAAGTGACCAAATCAAAATGGCACATTATATACAGAGGAAGAGTCTCACTGGAAATAATGCAAGTCAATGACAATGGAGCAATATCTTTAAAGAACAGAGAGAAGAAACTTTTCAACCTAGAATTTTATATTCTGTACAAATATCTTTCCAAATAAAAGGTGAGAGACTGGGAGGAATATCAGTAAAATGGAGGCATAAGATTTTCTAGCATTCTCCTTCCCTCCAAATGTCTTTTAATGTCTTTTTTTTTTTTCCTAAGATTTTCTTTACTATGGCAGAGATAGCGAGAGAAGGAACACAAGCCATGGGGGAGCTGGAGAGGGAGAAGCAGGCTCCCCACTGAGCAGGAATCCTGATACGGGGCTTCATCCCAGGATGCTGGGATCATGACCTGAGGCAAAGGCAGAGGCATAATGACTGAGCCACCCAGGCGACCCATCTTTAATGTCTTCTTTTAATGTCTATTAATTTTGTGTTATTTCAGGGTCAGTTTGTTTGATTTTTTCCCTCCTCATTATGGGTCATATTGTCTATCTTTTGATGGCTGGTAATTTTGATTGGTTGGCAGGCATTGTGAATTTTACCTTCTTAGGTGCTAGGTATTTTTGTATTGTAAATATGATTGAATCTTGTTCTGTGATACCAATTTAATTTTTTGGAAATGGTTTCATCTTTTATGGTCCTGATTTTATTTATTTATTTATTTATTTATTTATTAATTATTTTTTGGTGAGACAGAGCCACATTTAGTATAGGGCTAATTTTCCCCTGATACCATGGCAAAAGGCAAAATTCTCTTGAGTACTATACCCAATGCCATGTGTTAAATTCTGCACTCTGGTTGGTGGGAATAGGAACTAGTCTGGTGGCTTTTTCTCTGCTTGGGTAGTATTCTTACATGAGTGGGTTGATCAGTTTTTAGCTGAAAACTCAAGGCAGACCCTCTGCAGATCTCCAAATCTCAATCTCTCTCTCTGTGAATTCTCTTTTTTCTTCTCTTTTGTCAAGTACCTTGTTCTGTGAACTCTGGCTGCTTTGTTTTCCAGCTCTATCTACACAACTCTATGAGGCTCTGGGATCTTCCTCAAATCTTCAGCTTGCAGTGTGGCCTAGAAATGGTTGTTAGGTAGTACACTGGAGCAATAGTAGGGCTCATTCTGTTTCCTATTTTTCAGGGATCACTACCCTTTATTACCTAATGTCTTGATAACTATTGTTTCATGTATTTAGTCTTTTTTTTTTTTTAACTTTTTTCATATGGGATGGCAAATTTGGCTTCTCTTACTTCATATGAAGTTTCTAACTTCTTTAGTGGGTACTGAAGTTTCTAACTTCTTTATTTTTTAGTTTAAGAATTTCATTTTTTTTTAAAGATTTTTATTTATTTATTTGACAGACAGATCACAAGCAGGCAGAGAGGTGGGCAGAGAGAGAGGAGGAAGCAGGCTCCCACTGAGCAGAGAGCCCGATGCGGGGCTCGATCCCAGGACCCTGGGATCATGACCTGAGCCGAAGGCGGAGGCTTTAACCCACTGAGCCACCCAAGTGCCCCAGAATTTCATTTTCTTCAACTTCTATTTATCTTAATGTGTTATCTATTTTATTTAGCCATCATTTTTCCTTCCAATTTACCTATAATTATTGAAACTGTATATTGTCTAATTTATCATTCTGAGTTCCATATTCTCTTTTTAATTATTATATATGTTCTTTTGACACTTTTGTAATTTTCTTAATTGATTTCTAGGTCATTTTGAAATATTAGGTTACAGTTTTCATCTGTTTTGTACAGATGACATTTTGGAGTGCTTTTGTTGTCTGAAAGGTTGTTATTTGGCACTTCTCTTTTTAAAAAAGTTTTTATTTTCCAGTTAATATACAGTGTAATATAATTTTCAGGTGTACCATATAGTGATTCAACAATTCCATACAACACCTGGTGCTCATCACAGCAAATGAACTCCTTAATCCCCATTATCTATTTAATGCATCCCTTCATCCCCCTCCCCTCTGGTAACTGTCAGTTTGTTCTCTGTAGTTAAGAATATGTTTCTTGGTTTGCCTCTCTCTCTTTTTTCCCTGTGTTCATTTGTTTTGTTTCTTAAATTCCACATATGAATGAAATCATATGGTATTTGTCTTTCTCTGACTGGCTTATTTTGCTTAGCATAATACTCTCTAGCTCTATCCATGTCATTGCATATTAGCTGTAAAAATGAATGAAATCTTACTTTTCAAAAACTGTAACTTCTTAAAGGACTTGATCATGATCCTTGTTTGTACCTCATTTTAGGGTGAAATGAGTTTTTCTTTCGTCACCAGGATGGTGGGATCTGCTAAGACAGCTTTTCAAATTTTATGACTCAAGAACTTTTTCTTCTGTTTTCACAAAGGGATTGATAAGTGGCCTCACACTGTCTGAGAACATCTTTCCCTAGACCTCCACCCATTTTCTCTCTACAGCTGTATTTGTATAGACTCTTAGGGATTTCTCCTTACTGTAGGACTTTATCCTGGATGAATATTTTAGTTTGTTAATTTCATTATTTCATGTAGCCTAGACTGATCTAGCTTTCAGACTTTATGGTGCACATCTTGCATTCATCCTGAATCTTGAAACTCTTCAGTTCAGTTACTGATCTCAAATTGGCCTATTGCTTCTTCCAGTGAGTATCTGTTGGGGAATTTGGAGTTTTCATGTTCTCAGATGCATGAGACATCCTGCTCTTTTCTTCTGCTTCCTCTGTGCAAATGTTGATGCCATGTGGGCTTTGTCATTGTTGGTTCTTTCTCTCTCCTCTCTCATTTTTTATTTTGTGGTTTGGGACAATTCTTGTCATTTAATTTTGTGATACATTTACCCATGGGCACATACTTAGCAATGCGTAGTAGGCAGATTAATGTCTCCTGCCCAAGACGTCTCCATCCAAATCCTTGAACCTGTAAGTATGTTACCTTACATGGTACAAGGTGCTTTGCAGATGTAATTCAGTTAAGGACCCTGAGATATTAGATTATTGGGGTGGGCCCAATGTAATTATAAGTGTACTTATAAGTGAAAAAGGGAGGTAGAAGAGTCAGGCAAGGAAATGTAGTGCTTGAAGCAGGTAGAGTGATGTGATATAAGAAAGACTTGGCTAGGCACAGGTGGCTTTGAAGATGGAGAAAGGGGATTGTAGCGGGTAGAAAAGAAAGTGAGACTTGAGTCTTTGAAACTTGCTGAATCCAAGAAACCAATTATTCTACTAAACTGGTGCATAAACTGGTGTATGAGGCTTCATGGGACCGATGCAAAACATTATCACAAACTTGGTAGTTTTAAACAACAGAGATTTACCCCTTAACAGTTCTGGAGGCCAGAATTCTGAAATTTAGGGTTTGGGAGGGTTATGATCTTTCTGGGGAAAAATCCTTCCTTGTCTCTTCCAGCTACTTATGGCTTCAGGTTTATTTTGGTTTGCAGCAACATAGCTCTAATCTCTGCCTCTGTCTTTGCCTGGTCTTTTCCTCTATGTCTACAGCCTCTCCTCATCTAATTCTTATTAAGGACAACTGTCATTGGATTTAAGGCCCATGTGGATAATCTAGAATTATCTCACCTCAAGATCCTTGCTTAATTATATCTCCAAAGATCCCCTTTTCTCAAATAAAATATATTCACAAGTTCTATAGCTTAGGAAGTAGAAATATACATATACATAGTTAGCATTTAATTAATTTTTAAAAGAGATTTTAAAAAAATCTTTATTTTTATTTTTATTTTTTTTTATTTCTTTTCAGCGTAACAGTATTCATTGTTTTTGCACCACACCCAGTGCTCCATGCAATACGTGCCCTCCCCAATACCCATCACCTGGTTCCCCCAACCTCCCACCCCCTGCCCCTTCAAAACCCTCAGGTTGTTTTCCAGATTTTATGTTCTAGAGTGGTTTTAAGTTCAGAGCAAAATTGAGCAGATACTGAGATTTCCTTTATATTCCCTAACACCTACATTACCAACATCTCTTACCAGAATGGCACATTTGTTATAACTGGGGAGTCTATATTGACACATAATTATCATTGAAAGTCCATGGTTTGCATGGGAATTCACTCTTGGTGGTATACATTGTATGGGTTTGGACTAATTTATAATGATGTAACCACCACTATGGTAATACAGAATGGTTTCATTGCCCTAAAAATCCTCTGTGCTCCACTGTTCATCTCTTTCTTCCCCCAACTCCTGGCAACCACTGATCTTTTTATTGTCTCCATAGTTTTTTTTTTTTTAAAAGATTTTATTTATTTATTTGACAGACAGAGATCACAAGTAGGCAGAGAGGCAGGCAAAGAGAGAGAAAGGAGGAAGCAGGCTCCCTGCTGAGCAGAGAGCCCGATGTGGGGCTCAATCCCAGGACCCTGGGATCATGACCTGAGCCGAAGGCAGAGGCTTTAACCCACTGAGCCACCCAGGCGCCCCTGTCTCCATAGTTTTGCCTTTTCCAAAATTTCATATGGTTGGTATCATGCAAGTATAGAGCCTTTTAAAGACTGGCTTCTTTCTTTTATTATTATGCATGCAAGTTTCCTCCATGTCTTTTCATGGCTTGATAATTCTTTTTCTTTTTCTTTTCTTTTCTTTTTTTTTTTTTTTTAGTGCTGAATAACATCCCATTTTCTGGATATGCTGCAGTTTGTTTGTTTGTTTGTTAATCCATTCACTTACTACAGGGAATCTTGGTTTCTTCCAAGTTTTGGCAGTTACGAATAAAGCTGCTTTAACATCTATGTATAGGTTTTTGTGTGGACCTAAGTTTTTGGTTCCTTTGGGTAAATACCAAGGAGCACAATTTCTAGATAGTATAGTAAGAGTATCTTTAGTTTTATAAGAAACCACCAAACTGTCTTCCAAAGTGACTGTATTATTTTGCATCCACATCAGTGTGAATGAGAGTTCCTGTTGCTTCATGTCCTCCTTGGCATTTAGTGCCACCTTGCTATAATCTTTTACTGGTTCCAGGAGTTTGTGTTTTTCTTGTTAGTTGTTGGTTCTTTTGGATTTTTACATAGATGATCATGTCATCTATGAACAAAGATAGTTTTCTTTCTTCCTTCCTACTTTGTGTGTTGCTTATTTCTTTTTCTTATCTTATTGCATTAAGTGGAACATCCAGTATGATGTTGAAAAGCACTGTGAGGAAGGATATCCTTGTTTTGTTCCTGATCTTAGTGAGAAAGCTTCAAGATTATCACCACTAATTATGATGTTAGCTGTATTTTTTGGGTAGATATCTTTTTTAAAATATAGAAACAATTTTATTTGTTAGAGAGAAGAGAGAGAGAGAGAGAGCAAGCCCAAGCAGGGGGAGTGGCAGGCAGAGGGAGAAGCAGGCTCCTCAATGAACAAGGAACTTGACTCAGGCATAGATCCCAGGACTCTGGGATCATGACCTGAGTTGAAGGCAGAAACTTAACCGACTGAGCTACCCAGGTATCCTGGTAGATATTCTTTATCAAGTTGAGAAAGTTCCCCTCTATTCCTAGGTCAGTGACATATCTTTTTTGGGACCACCACATAATCAATACAAATGCCTAAAATAGTTGTCTGGGAGGAAGAAATCCCTTGTGTTGATTAGGAAGCTTCTACTTTATGAGAACATTGGTTACTTGAATTCCAGCTCCTTGTGGGTAAGTTTGAAATACTTTTTTAATGATTATTGCTGAAGGATGAACTTATAGATTGTTCGTGTAACATAAGTTTTTTTTTTGATTAATTAACAAAGTCATTTATCCTACTTTGGGATTAATGTTAGAAAAATCAGTATAAAAATCAGTATAAGCTAGTCCTTAAGGTATTTCTCAAGCTGTCTTTAATACTGTTCCTTTTGGGTTGGGGGACAGATTTGAAATCTGGAGATTTTAAAATAAGTTATAGCTCTCTACTTCCTATACAGTTACATGCTACAGAAAATTAATTTGAGGTCACTTCGAAAGTTAAAAAATGTGTTATCATGCTGAAACTATCCCCAATTTCTGGCAACTGGGATTGGAATGGGAAAATATATCACCTAGGATTTCCCTTAGATGACTGGAACATGGTGCTTCAAGAAGAAGAAAAAAAAAAGAAAGCTTTTTAAGTTTTGATGTCTTCTCTTCATTTATTTCATTATAATCTAATTTATTGATAACCAAATTTGAATTCTATATCCTATATTTAGCTTTATTTGTGACAGTGTCACAACTAAAATAATTCACAGGGGGCTGGACTAACTCTTTAGAAAATGAACTTCTAGAAATTATGCCCCTCCCCCTTTTTGGCATAGTTACAACAGAGCATTAATAGAGCTTGTTGAAAGTTAATAGAGCTTGTTGAAAGTAGATTAGACTCACTGTGTAGTCCTTCTTTAGATATGAGTAACAGAGAGTCAGGGATATAACACTACATTGTTCAATCTTGTGGTTTTAATTTTATATTAAGGTATCTTTATTGGAAAACAATACATAATTTGATTAATTACTTTTTTTGTTCTCATAAATAAGAAATCTCAGAGCAAAGATAAAATAAAACATTAAATTGGTTGTTTTTCAGAAGAAAGGGCTTAATTGCTTTTTAAATGCCTATTATTCTATGAGCACTAAATGAATTTAATTTCTGGTAGCCACATTCCTTTATTGGTCTGCCCTCTAAATCTCAAAGCCTCTGTGCTGTTTAATCTCCCAAGTGCTTCTCTGAGGACTTGGAAATGCCTCAAACAGCTGCTTGATCTTAATTCACTAACTCAGAGTTCCTCCTTTTACTTAATGGCTTTTCTGCTTTTCAACTTGTCTTCTACCAAAGTCCAGCCTTTCTTCTTATGCACTTACAAAAAATCATCATATCATGAAGGACGGAAAAAAGGAAAATTGAGGGTTAAAAAAATGGAATTTGGGAGCAAGAAAAATAGCAAAAGATTTTTCCATTATTTAAAGGTGGATGAGGCAATGTTAACAGTTGATAACACAGACATTCTTGTTTATTTAACATCTTGTCTATTTAAAAACAGGAATTAAAAAACTGAAAGAATAATGAATTAAGGACTGAGTTGAGTTAAAGTAAAAGAGAGCATCCAACTGCTTTAAATATATTCATGGCTTTAGACCAGGAGGAGATAAACCACGAACTCAGAAATGTGTATATGTAATTGCTCCTAGTGATCTTTGAGAAATAATGGTAAACCAGAGCATGGCCAAAACCTTGATGGAGGTAAACATCTCAGCTTTTATAATGGAAAATATAAATTTCAGAAATTACAGATGGGAGATTTTGTTGTTGATTTGCATAAAAGGCTGCATCTGTCCATGCCCATGTTCAAGGCTTGATAGATAAGTGGTTCCCTAACCCTATGACAGCTCCAAGAATTCTATATCTCAGTGCAAATTCTATACCTCAGTGCAAATTCTGTATCTCAGCTCAGCTCTTGATTTCCATTTGCCTGTTAAGGGAGCAAGGCCTGAAACATTTTATTTATTTATTATTATTATTATTATTTATTATGTTAGTCACCATACAGTATATCATTAGTTTTTGATGTAGTGTCTCATGATTCATTGTTTGTGCATAACACCCAGTGCTCCATGCAATCTGTGCCCTCCTTAATGCCCTCCTTAATACCCATCATTGGGCTCACCCATCGCCTCACCCTTCTCCCCTCTGAAACCCTCAGTCTGTTTCCTGGAGTCCATAGTCTCTCATGGTTCATCTGCCCCTCTGATTTTCCCTCCTTCATTTTCCCCTTCCTTCTCCTAATGTTCTCCATGCTATTCCTTATGTTCCACATATAAGTGAAACCATATGATAATTGACTTTCTCTATTTGACTTAATTCAATTAACATAATCTCCTCCAGTTCCATTCATGTTGATGCAAATGACGAATGAAATTCGACCATTCGCTTACACCATACACAAAGATAAACTCTAAATGGATGAAAAAGCCTGGTGGTGGGTATTAAGGGGGCCACATATTGCATAGAGCACTGGGTGTGGTACATAAATAATGAGTCTTGGAACACTGAAAAAATTAAATTAAATTAAAAAAATGAATGGATGAAAGACCTCAGCGTGAGACAGGAATCCATCAATGTCCTAGAGAACATAGTCAGTAACCTCTTTAACATCAGTCACAGCACCTTCTTTCAAGACACATCTCCAAAGGCAAGGGAAACAAAATGAAAAATGAAATTTTGGGTCCTCATTAAGATCAAAAGCTTTTGCACAGCAAAGGAAACAGTCAACAAAACTAAGAGGCAACCCACGGAATGGGAGAAGATATTTGCAAATGACACTACAGATAAAGTGTTGGTATCCAAGATCTATAAAGAACTTCTCAAACTCAACACCCAAAAACCAAATAGTCAAGTCAAAAAATGGGCAGAAGACATGAACAGACACTTCTCCAAAGAAGACATACAAATGGCTAACAGACACATGAAAAAATGTTCATCATCATTAGCCATCAGGGAAATTCAAATGAAAACCACATTGAGATACCACCTTACACCAGTTAAAATGGGGAAAATTGACACGGCAAGAAACAAGAAGTGTCGGAGAGACTGTGGAGAAAGGGGAACCCTTTTACAGAATGCAAGCTGGTGCAGCCACTTTGGAAAATAGTGTGGAGGTTCCTCAAAAAGTTAAAAATAGAGCTACCCTATGACCCTGCAATTGCACTACTGGGTATTTACCCGAAGATACAGATGTATTAAAAAGAAGGGGCACATGCACCCCAGTGTTCATAGAAACAATGGCCACAATCTCCAAACTGGAAAGAGCTGAGATGCCCTTCAACAGATGAATGGATAAAGAAGATGTGGTCCATAAATACAATGGGGTATCGCTCAGGCATTGGAAAAGATGAATATCTAACTTTTGGTATCAACATGGGTGGAACTGGCCTGAAACATTTTAGAATGGATTATTAAACAAACAGCTTTAGGAGTTTAGAAGAGTATCACTGTGAACCAGTAGAAGAAGTTCACTAATAACAAGTCATGCCCAAACAACTTATTTTACTCTCTGAAGGGTTTACTAGTGGTGGAAGTATTGTATTTCGTCAAGATGCCAGGGGTTGTGGAATGGTGGAGCTGGTAGGGATCTTAGCAATGACCTGGTTGAAATTTCTCATTTGTAAGTGAAACGGAGGACCAAAAGGTTGTCTACATGTCACATAATAAGTTTATGGCAGGTGGAGCATGGAATAAATTCAAGTCTCCTAGTTCAATCTCTTTCTAGAGCATCAAGACCTCCTGTGACACTGTTATTGACAAGAGGGAGTAAGGACCAAATGAAGCACAGTTGGGTGGGTTTATAGTGAGTGCAATAGCTACACTCCACAAATGTCTAAGGGGTTTGTGTCATTTGAAGAGAGATCTGCAATGGTATACGTCAAGTCTCTGGCTTTGGCCCTCTCGCTGTCATGTTTAACATTTTAATTATTGAATTGGAGATAAAGACAGAAAATTTCTTACTAAATGTTCACACAAAGCTGGAAGGAATAGCCAATATGGATGATAGACTCAAGATTTAAGCTCTTTGACAGATTGGAACAATGAGCTGAAAATAATAAGATGAAATTTAATAGGAGTAGGAGGAAAGTGCTACAATTAATTTTAAAAAAATTCAAGACAGGGGGTAGTTTGTAGAAGATTTAGTTGAATGTAAGTACAATATAGGCCAATAGTGTCATTTAGCTGTCGAAAGAAGTAATTGCAATCTTACTCTGTCTTCCAAACATTCTTGTGTTCTGATCAAGGGACATAATTGTTCCCTGAACCAGCTGCATGTGGAAGATGTGTTAGACTTTAGACACCACATTTTAACAGGAATATTGACAACTGTAATGTTTCAGAGGAGAGTGACATAATTATGAAGGGTCCGTTGTGAAGAAAAGTAGATACATTTATTCTGAAAGGGAGAAGACTTATAGGTAGTTTGTTAATGATAGCTATCGTTAAAACTCTTTATTCATTGTTTTTATGTTTAATTTTTAAATTTGTTCAGTAAAGGTTTATTCAAAACCTCTATGAAGTGTCAGGGTTACGGAAATAAATATGATAAGATCTCTTATCTTACCCATAACAACCTTGTAGTCTAATGCTGTGTTTCTAAAAGCAGGGTCTTTGAGTGACCTGGTTGCCTGTTAAATAGAATAGAGTCTTAGGCTCTCCTTTAGACCTGCTGAATCAGCCCATGGTGTGAGGTCTAGAAAAGTACATTTTTAGGATCCCATCTATTAACAACAAAATTGGATAAATATTATCATGGAGATGTGTCCAATGTGCTTAGGTAGCCTAGGGATGGAGAGTCTGTCTGATAGTATTCCACGTCGTTTAGGGAACACAGATATTCCTGGGTATCCCAGATTTAGAACCAGTGAATAGATATGAAATGGGACCAGTTTTTAACTCAGAATAATGAAGAATTTTTTAACAGTGGGGGCTGGTTAAAACTAGAATAGGTTTCCTAGTGAGCAGTGTACTTCTCATCATGGAGATAAGGAAGGGGCTTGACAAACAACTGTCATGTGATTTAGGGAAAAATGTTCATGGTTTCCATCCCATGTCCCACCTTTGTACAAAGGGGCATTTCTAACAACACTGCCCCCACCCCTCACTCCCACCCTTCTCTTGACCTGCTTACTTCTTATGGAAGAGACCAATCTGCTTTCTTAGAATCTGGGACATTTTTGAGGCCATATTTTCGAAGGGGCAAGTCAACATAAAACTCTTCATTTATCAGGCTGGTGATTACTGTATGAGTCAGGCATGTAGGCTTTTCATCCAGATGAGGGCCCCCAGGTTCTGCTCTGTAGGACCCCAGGCACAACTGTGTCTGAGAATTCCAAGGTATATATTGAAGATAGAAAATAGGGTCCCAACTTGCATCAGGTATAAGCTGTATTCTCCAGCATAATTACTGGGACTCCTGCTTTGAGGATCTTTGAATGCTTTCCAGGCCATTAAGAAGTTGATATTTTGATCTCTATTTGGTTAAGAGTTCCATTATTGGATAGAGTTCTGAGGTGGGGAAGAGATGATTCATAGGTCCACGAATCCATAACACATTTTTTTTTTTTTCATTGAGTGGTGTAAGCAAACTAGCATTCAGGCTCTGCTGGCAACCAGAGAGCTAGTGACTAGAGGTGGAAGTTTGGACTAAAATGACTCCATTAACCTTTCAGAGACTTACTGGAGCCTGGGTGCTCTAAGACCCCATTTTTTTATAGACTCTTACTGGTTATACTTGAACACTTTGTCCTTAAATCTGCTGGTCAATAATACCCATCTGTCAAATGGTTGGATTTCAACCTTATCCTATTTCCTATGGCTTCAGGAATCCTCTAAAAAGTGGTGCGGTCTCATATCATTGAAGCTGTACCCTTCATTTATGCAACAAATGGTGGTACCTGCTATCTGGGTGCCAGGAGAGTCTTGATCCTTCCTTGAGGACTAAAACACTTGTTTCCTAAATTCTTGGGAGCTGACAGCAGCTTGTAGTCAACTGACAACTTCACTCTTAGTGAAGTTTGTCACCAGGCACTATCCTCTGCGGAATGTCCCCTCACTCAAGGTGTCTATCCCCATACATTTGATACAGGAGTATAAAGGCCCACCCTTTGCCTCAATTTGGGACAATTCCAGAGCTCTGATGGAACTGGCTGAGGATTTTGTTGTGAATTATCACAGATCAGTTTCTCTCTTTGTTCACTACTGCTTTCATCTGTTCCCATAGCTATAATCTGAGGAGGACCTGCATATGCTTTGCTATCTCAAAAGTCTTCCTCCTAGAGGATTCAACCAGCAGCATAAGTATTTGCGGTGTTTGCAAGTGTTAAGTGTATAGAATATAGCAGTGAGAAGAGCCTGTAATTCTGTAGTTTATCTGTTCTAGCTCCTGTCCCTCTGCCCTGCTCTATGCTGTGATTTGGTTAAAACATGTTGCTACCTTCCCAGGTTGCGTCGTGGCTGATCTTGATGGGTTGATGGGGTGCTGCTGCTGTACTCCTTATGGCTTCTATATTGTTTTATTTTTTTAATTAAATTTAATTTTTTTCCAGTGTTCCAAAATTCATTGTTTATGCACCACACCCAGTGCTCTATGCAATACGTGCCCTCCTTAATACCCACCACCAGGCTCACCCAACCCCTCACCCCCTCCCCTCCAAAACCTTCAGTTTGTTTCTCAGAGTCCACAGTCTCTCATGGTTCATCTACCCTTCCATTTTTCGCCAACTCCCTATTCCCAGTGTCCTTTGTGTTATTCCTTATGCTCCACAAGTAAGTGAAACCATATGATAATAAGACTCTCTCTGCTTGACTTATTTCACTCAGCATAATCTCTTCCAGTCCTGTCCATGTTGATACAAGAGTTGGGTATTCATCCCTTCTGTGGAGGCATAATACTCCATAGTATATATGGACCATATCTCTTTATCCATTTGTCTGTTGAAGAGCATCTTGGTTCTTTCCATAGTTTGGTGACTGTGGTCATTGCTGCTATGAACATTGGGGTACAGATGGCCCTTCTTTTCACTACATCTGTATCTTTGGGGTAAATACCCAGTAGTGCAATTGCAAGGTCATGGGGAAACTCTATTTTTAATTTCTTAAGCAATCTCCACATTGTTTTCCAAAGTGGCTACACCAACTTGAATTCCCACCAGCAGTGTAAGAGGGTTCCCCTTTCTCCACATCCTCTCCAACACTTTTTATTTACTGTCTTGTTGATTTTGGCCATTCTAACTGGTGTAAGGTGGTATCTCAATGTGGTTTTCATTTGAATCTCCCTGATGGCTAATGATGATGAACATTTTTCTTGTGTCTGTTAGCCATTTGTATGTCTTCTTTGGAGAAGTGTCTGTTCATGTCCAGAGAGCCCGATGTGGGGCTCAATCCCAGGACCCTGGGATCATGACCTGAGCCGAAGGCAGAGGCTTTAACCCACTGAGCCACCCAGGCGCCCCTGTCTCCATAGTTTTGCCTTTTCCAAAATTTCATATGGTTGGTATCATGCAAGTATAGAGCCTTTTAAAGACTGGCTTCTTTCTTTTATTATTATGCATGCAAGTTTCCTCCATGTCTTTTCATGGCTTGATAATTCTTTTTCTTTTTCTTTTCTTTTCTTTTTTTTTTTTTTTTAGTGCTGAATAACATCCCATTTTCTGGATATGCTGCAGTTTGTTTGTTTGTTTGTTAATCCATTCACTTACTACAGGGAATCTTGGTTTCTTCCAAGTTTTGGCAGTTACGAATAAAGCTGCTTTAACATCTATGTATAGGTTTTTGTGTGGACCTAAGTTTTTGGTTCCTTTGGGTAAATACCAAGGAGCACAATTTCTAGATAGTATAGTAAGAGTATCTTTAGTTTTATAAGAAACCACCAAACTGTCTTCCAAAGTGACTGTATTATTTTGCATCCACATCAGTGTGAATGAGAGTTCCTGTTGCTTCATGTCCTCCTTGGCATTTAGTGCCACCTTGCTATAATCTTTTACTGGTTCCAGGAGTTTGTGTTTTTCTTGTTAGTTGTTGGTTCTTTTGGATTTTTACATAGATGATCATGTCATCTATGAACAAAGATAGTTTTCTTTCTTCCTTCCTACTTTGTGTGTTGCTTATTTCTTTTTCTTATCTTATTGCATTAAGTGGAACATCCAGTATGATGTTGAAAAGCACTGTGAGGAAGGATATCCTTGTTTTGTTCCTGATCTTAGTGAGAAAGCTTCAAGATTATCACCACTAATTATGATGTTAGCTGTATTTTTTGGGTAGATATCTTTTTTAAAATATAGAAACAATTTTATTTGTTAGAGAGAAGAGAGAGAGAGAGAGAGCAAGCCCAAGCAGGGGGAGTGGCAGGCAGAGGGAGAAGCAGGCTCCTCAATGAACAAGGAACTTGACTCAGGCATAGATCCCAGGACTCTGGGATCATGACCTGAGTTGAAGGCAGAAACTTAACCGACTGAGCTACCCAGGTATCCTGGTAGATATTCTTTATCAAGTTGAGAAAGTTCCCCTCTATTCCTAGGTCAGTGACATATCTTTTTTGGGACCACCACATAATCAATACAAATGCCTAAAATAGTTGTCTGGGAGGAAGAAATCCCTTGTGTTGATTAGGAAGCTTCTACTTTATGAGAACATTGGTTACTTGAATTCCAGCTCCTTGTGGGTAAGTTTGAAATACTTTTTTAATGATTATTGCTGAAGGATGAACTTATAGATTGTTCGTGTAACATAAGTTTTTTTTTTGATTAATTAACAAAGTCATTTATCCTACTTTGGGATTAATGTTAGAAAAATCAGTATAAAAATCAGTATAAGCTAGTCCTTAAGGTATTTCTCAAGCTGTCTTTAATACTGTTCCTTTTGGGTTGGGGGACAGATTTGAAATCTGGAGATTTTAAAATAAGTTATAGCTCTCTACTTCCTATACAGTTACATGCTACAGAAAATTAATTTGAGGTCACTTCGAAAGTTAAAAAATGTGTTATCATGCTGAAACTATCCCCAATTTCTGGCAACTGGGATTGGAATGGGAAAATATATCACCTAGGATTTCCCTTAGATGACTGGAACATGGTGCTTCAAGAAGAAGAAAAAAAAAAGAAAGCTTTTTAAGTTTTGATGTCTTCTCTTCATTTATTTCATTATAATCTAATTTATTGATAACCAAATTTGAATTCTATATCCTATATTTAGCTTTATTTGTGACAGTGTCACAACTAAAATAATTCACAGGGGGCTGGACTAACTCTTTAGAAAATGAACTTCTAGAAATTATGCCCCTCCCCCTTTTTGGCATAGTTACAACAGAGCATTAATAGAGCTTGTTGAAAGTTAATAGAGCTTGTTGAAAGTAGATTAGACTCACTGTGTAGTCCTTCTTTAGATATGAGTAACAGAGAGTCAGGGATATAACACTACATTGTTCAATCTTGTGGTTTTAATTTTATATTAAGGTATCTTTATTGGAAAACAATACATAATTTGATTAATTACTTTTTTTGTTCTCATAAATAAGAAATCTCAGAGCAAAGATAAAATAAAACATTAAATTGGTTGTTTTTCAGAAGAAAGGGCTTAATTGCTTTTTAAATGCCTATTATTCTATGAGCACTAAATGAATTTAATTTCTGGTAGCCACATTCCTTTATTGGTCTGCCCTCTAAATCTCAAAGCCTCTGTGCTGTTTAATCTCCCAAGTGCTTCTCTGAGGACTTGGAAATGCCTCAAACAGCTGCTTGATCTTAATTCACTAACTCAGAGTTCCTCCTTTTACTTAATGGCTTTTCTGCTTTTCAACTTGTCTTCTACCAAAGTCCAGCCTTTCTTCTTATGCACTTACAAAAAATCATCATATCATGAAGGACGGAAAAAAGGAAAATTGAGGGTTAAAAAAATGGAATTTGGGAGCAAGAAAAATAGCAAAAGATTTTTCCATTATTTAAAGGTGGATGAGGCAATGTTAACAGTTGATAACACAGACATTCTTGTTTATTTAACATCTTGTCTATTTAAAAACAGGAATTAAAAAACTGAAAGAATAATGAATTAAGGACTGAGTTGAGTTAAAGTAAAAGAGAGCATCCAACTGCTTTAAATATATTCATGGCTTTAGACCAGGAGGAGATAAACCACGAACTCAGAAATGTGTATATGTAATTGCTCCTAGTGATCTTTGAGAAATAATGGTAAACCAGAGCATGGCCAAAACCTTGATGGAGGTAAACATCTCAGCTTTTATAATGGAAAATATAAATTTCAGAAATTACAGATGGGAGATTTTGTTGTTGATTTGCATAAAAGGCTGCATCTGTCCATGCCCATGTTCAAGGCTTGATAGATAAGTGGTTCCCTAACCCTATGACAGCTCCAAGAATTCTATATCTCAGTGCAAATTCTATACCTCAGTGCAAATTCTGTATCTCAGCTCAGCTCTTGATTTCCATTTGCCTGTTAAGGGAGCAAGGCCTGAAACATTTTATTTATTTATTATTATTATTATTATTTATTATGTTAGTCACCATACAGTATATCATTAGTTTTTGATGTAGTGTCTCATGATTCATTGTTTGTGCATAACACCCAGTGCTCCATGCAATCTGTGCCCTCCTTAATGCCCTCCTTAATACCCATCATTGGGCTCACCCATCGCCTCACCCTTCTCCCCTCTGAAACCCTCAGTCTGTTTCCTGGAGTCCATAGTCTCTCATGGTTCATCTGCCCCTCTGATTTTCCCTCCTTCATTTTCCCCTTCCTTCTCCTAATGTTCTCCATGCTATTCCTTATGTTCCACATATAAGTGAAACCATATGATAATTGACTTTCTCTATTTGACTTAATTCAATTAACATAATCTCCTCCAGTTCCATTCATGTTGATGCAAATGACGAATGAAATTCGACCATTCGCTTACACCATACACAAAGATAAACTCTAAATGGATGAAAAAGCCTGGTGGTGGGTATTAAGGGGGCCACATATTGCATAGAGCACTGGGTGTGGTACATAAATAATGAGTCTTGGAACACTGAAAAAATTAAATTAAATTAAAAAAATGAATGGATGAAAGACCTCAGCGTGAGACAGGAATCCATCAATGTCCTAGAGAACATAGTCAGTAACCTCTTTAACATCAGTCACAGCACCTTCTTTCAAGACACATCTCCAAAGGCAAGGGAAACAAAATGAAAAATGAAATTTTGGGTCCTCATTAAGATCAAAAGCTTTTGCACAGCAAAGGAAACAGTCAACAAAACTAAGAGGCAACCCACGGAATGGGAGAAGATATTTGCAAATGACACTACAGATAAAGTGTTGGTATCCAAGATCTATAAAGAACTTCTCAAACTCAACACCCAAAAACCAAATAGTCAAGTCAAAAAATGGGCAGAAGACATGAACAGACACTTCTCCAAAGAAGACATACAAATGGCTAACAGACACATGAAAAAATGTTCATCATCATTAGCCATCAGGGAAATTCAAATGAAAACCACATTGAGATACCACCTTACACCAGTTAAAATGGGGAAAATTGACACGGCAAGAAACAAGAAGTGTCGGAGAGACTGTGGAGAAAGGGGAACCCTTTTACAGAATGCAAGCTGGTGCAGCCACTTTGGAAAATAGTGTGGAGGTTCCTCAAAAAGTTAAAAATAGAGCTACCCTATGACCCTGCAATTGCACTACTGGGTATTTACCCGAAGATACAGATGTATTAAAAAGAAGGGGCACATGCACCCCAGTGTTCATAGAAACAATGGCCACAATCTCCAAACTGGAAAGAGCTGAGATGCCCTTCAACAGATGAATGGATAAAGAAGATGTGGTCCATAAATACAATGGGGTATCGCTCAGGCATTGGAAAAGATGAATATCTAACTTTTGGTATCAACATGGGTGGAACTGGCCTGAAACATTTTAGAATGGATTATTAAACAAACAGCTTTAGGAGTTTAGAAGAGTATCACTGTGAACCAGTAGAAGAAGTTCACTAATAACAAGTCATGCCCAAACAACTTATTTTACTCTCTGAAGGGTTTACTAGTGGTGGAAGTATTGTATTTCGTCAAGATGCCAGGGGTTGTGGAATGGTGGAGCTGGTAGGGATCTTAGCAATGACCTGGTTGAAATTTCTCATTTGTAAGTGAAACGGAGGACCAAAAGGTTGTCTACATGTCACATAATAAG
This sequence comes from Enhydra lutris kenyoni, assembly GCF_002288905.1. Taxonomy (NCBI): domain Eukaryota; kingdom Metazoa; phylum Chordata; class Mammalia; order Carnivora; family Mustelidae; genus Enhydra; species Enhydra lutris. Next base: position 26,061,753 of record NW_019154108.1, on the reverse strand, counting down.
TTTATGGCAGGTGGAGCATGGAATAAATTCAAGTCTCCTAGTTCAATCTCTTTCTAGAGCATCAAGACCTCCTGTGACACTGTTATTGACAAGAGGGAGTAAGGACCAAATGAAGCACAGTTGGGTGGGTTTATAGTGAGTGCAATAGCTACACTCCACAAATGTCTAAGGGGTTTGTGTCATTTGAAGAGAGATCTGCAATGGTATACGTCAAGTCTCTGGCTTTGGCCCTCTCGCTGTCATGTTTAACATTTTAATTATTGAATTGGAGATAAAGACAGAAAATTTCTTACTAAATGTTCACACAAAGCTGGAAGGAATAGCCAATATGGATGATAGACTCAAGATTTAAGCTCTTTGACAGATTGGAACAATGAGCTGAAAATAATAAGATGAAATTTAATAGGAGTAGGAGGAAAGTGCTACAATTAATTTTAAAAAAATTCAAGACAGGGGGTAGTTTGTAGAAGATTTAGTTGAATGTAAGTACAATATAGGCCAATAGTGTCATTTAGCTGTCGAAAGAAGTAATTGCAATCTTACTCTGTCTTCCAAACATTCTTGTGTTCTGATCAAGGGACATAATTGTTCCCTGAACCAGCTGCATGTGGAAGATGTGTTAGACTTTAGACACCACATTTTAACAGGAATATTGACAACTGTAATGTTTCAGAGGAGAGTGACATAATTATGAAGGGTCCGTTGTGAAGAAAAGTAGATACATTTATTCTGAAAGGGAGAAGACTTATAGGTAGTTTGTTAATGATAGCTATCGTTAAAACTCTTTATTCATTGTTTTTATGTTTAATTTTTAAATTTGTTCAGTAAAGGTTTATTCAAAACCTCTATGAAGTGTCAGGGTTACGGAAATAAATATGATAAGATCTCTTATCTTACCCATAACAACCTTGTAGTCTAATGCTGTGTTTCTAAAAGCAGGGTCTTTGAGTGACCTGGTTGCCTGTTAAATAGAATAGAGTCTTAGGCTCTCCTTTAGACCTGCTGAATCAGCCCATGGTGTGAGGTCTAGAAAAGTACATTTTTAGGATCCCATCTATTAACAACAAAATTGGATAAATATTATCATGGAGATGTGTCCAATGTGCTTAGGTAGCCTAGGGATGGAGAGTCTGTCTGATAGTATTCCACGTCGTTTAGGGAACACAGATATTCCTGGGTATCCCAGATTTAGAACCAGTGAATAGATATGAAATGGGACCAGTTTTTAACTCAGAATAATGAAGAATTTTTTAACAGTGGGGGCTGGTTAAAACTAGAATAGGTTTCCTAGTGAGCAGTGTACTTCTCATCATGGAGATAAGGAAGGGGCTTGACAAACAACTGTCATGTGATTTAGGGAAAAATGTTCATGGTTTCCATCCCATGTCCCACCTTTGTACAAAGGGGCATTTCTAACAACACTGCCCCCACCCCTCACTCCCACCCTTCTCTTGACCTGCTTACTTCTTATGGAAGAGACCAATCTGCTTTCTTAGAATCTGGGACATTTTTGAGGCCATATTTTCGAAGGGGCAAGTCAACATAAAACTCTTCATTTATCAGGCTGGTGATTACTGTATGAGTCAGGCATGTAGGCTTTTCATCCAGATGAGGGCCCCCAGGTTCTGCTCTGTAGGACCCCAGGCACAACTGTGTCTGAGAATTCCAAGGTATATATTGAAGATAGAAAATAGGGTCCCAACTTGCATCAGGTATAAGCTGTATTCTCCAGCATAATTACTGGGACTCCTGCTTTGAGGATCTTTGAATGCTTTCCAGGCCATTAAGAAGTTGATATTTTGATCTCTATTTGGTTAAGAGTTCCATTATTGGATAGAGTTCTGAGGTGGGGAAGAGATGATTCATAGGTCCACGAATCCATAACACATTTTTTTTTTTTTCATTGAGTGGTGTAAGCAAACTAGCATTCAGGCTCTGCTGGCAACCAGAGAGCTAGTGACTAGAGGTGGAAGTTTGGACTAAAATGACTCCATTAACCTTTCAGAGACTTACTGGAGCCTGGGTGCTCTAAGACCCCATTTTTTTATAGACTCTTACTGGTTATACTTGAACACTTTGTCCTTAAATCTGCTGGTCAATAATACCCATCTGTCAAATGGTTGGATTTCAACCTTATCCTATTTCCTATGGCTTCAGGAATCCTCTAAAAAGTGGTGCGGTCTCATATCATTGAAGCTGTACCCTTCATTTATGCAACAAATGGTGGTACCTGCTATCTGGGTGCCAGGAGAGTCTTGATCCTTCCTTGAGGACTAAAACACTTGTTTCCTAAATTCTTGGGAGCTGACAGCAGCTTGTAGTCAACTGACAACTTCACTCTTAGTGAAGTTTGTCACCAGGCACTATCCTCTGCGGAATGTCCCCTCACTCAAGGTGTCTATCCCCATACATTTGATACAGGAGTATAAAGGCCCACCCTTTGCCTCAATTTGGGACAATTCCAGAGCTCTGATGGAACTGGCTGAGGATTTTGTTGTGAATTATCACAGATCAGTTTCTCTCTTTGTTCACTACTGCTTTCATCTGTTCCCATAGCTATAATCTGAGGAGGACCTGCATATGCTTTGCTATCTCAAAAGTCTTCCTCCTAGAGGATTCAACCAGCAGCATAAGTATTTGCGGTGTTTGCAAGTGTTAAGTGTATAGAATATAGCAGTGAGAAGAGCCTGTAATTCTGTAGTTTATCTGTTCTAGCTCCTGTCCCTCTGCCCTGCTCTATGCTGTGATTTGGTTAAAACATGTTGCTACCTTCCCAGGTTGCGTCGTGGCTGATCTTGATGGGTTGATGGGGTGCTGCTGCTGTACTCCTTATGGCTTCTATATTGTTTTATTTTTTTAATTAAATTTAATTTTTTTCCAGTGTTCCAAAATTCATTGTTTATGCACCACACCCAGTGCTCTATGCAATACGTGCCCTCCTTAATACCCACCACCAGGCTCACCCAACCCCTCACCCCCTCCCCTCCAAAACCTTCAGTTTGTTTCTCAGAGTCCACAGTCTCTCATGGTTCATCTACCCTTCCATTTTTCGCCAACTCCCTATTCCCAGTGTCCTTTGTGTTATTCCTTATGCTCCACAAGTAAGTGAAACCATATGATAATAAGACTCTCTCTGCTTGACTTATTTCACTCAGCATAATCTCTTCCAGTCCTGTCCATGTTGATACAAGAGTTGGGTATTCATCCCTTCTGTGGAGGCATAATACTCCATAGTATATATGGACCATATCTCTTTATCCATTTGTCTGTTGAAGAGCATCTTGGTTCTTTCCATAGTTTGGTGACTGTGGTCATTGCTGCTATGAACATTGGGGTACAGATGGCCCTTCTTTTCACTACATCTGTATCTTTGGGGTAAATACCCAGTAGTGCAATTGCAAGGTCATGGGGAAACTCTATTTTTAATTTCTTAAGCAATCTCCACATTGTTTTCCAAAGTGGCTACACCAACTTGAATTCCCACCAGCAGTGTAAGAGGGTTCCCCTTTCTCCACATCCTCTCCAACACTTTTTATTTACTGTCTTGTTGATTTTGGCCATTCTAACTGGTGTAAGGTGGTATCTCAATGTGGTTTTCATTTGAATCTCCCTGATGGCTAATGATGATGAACATTTTTCTTGTGTCTGTTAGCCATTTGTATGTCTTCTTTGGAGAAGTGTCTGTTCATGTCTTCTGCGCATTTTTTGACAGGATTATCTGTTTTGCATGTGCTGAGTTTGAGGAGTTCTTTATAGATCTTGGATATCAGTCCTTCTGTAGTGTCACTTGTGAATATCTTCTCCCATTCCATGGGTTGCCTCTTTGTTTTGTTGACTGTTTCTGCGCATTTTTTGACAGGATTATCTGTTTTGCATGTGCTGAGTTTGAGGAGTTCTTTATAGATCTTGGATATCAGTCCTTCTGTAGTGTCACTTGTGAATATCTTCTCCCATTCCATGGGTTGCCTCTTTGTTTTGTTGACTGTTTTCTTTACTGTGCAGAAGCTTTTGATCTTGATGAAGTCCCAAAAGTTCATTTTTGCTTTTGTTTCCTTTGCCTTTGGAGACATGTCTTGAAAGAAGTTGCTGTGGCCAGTTTCGAAGAGGTTACTGCTCCTCTAGGATTTTGATGGATTCCTGTCTCACATTGAGGCTTTTCATCCATTTCAAGTTTATCTTTGTGTACGGTGTAAGAGAATGGTTGAGTTTCATTCTTCTACATGTAGCTGTCCAATTTTCCCAGCACCATTTATTGAAGAGACTGTCTTTTCCCCTTATTTATTTATTTATTTATTTATTATACTTTTTAAATTTTTTCCTACTTTGTCGAAGATTATTTGACCATAAAGTTGCGGGTCCATATCTGGGCTCTCTACTCTGTTCTACTGGTCTATGTGTCTGTTTTTGTGGCAGTACCATGCTGTCTTGGTGATCACAGCTTTGTAGTAAAGCTTGAATTCAGGCAATGTGATACCCCCAGTTTTGTTTTTCTTTTTCAACATTTCCTTAGCAATTCGGGGTCTCTTCTGGTTCTGTACAAATTTTAGGATTGTTTGTTCCAGCTCTTTGAAAAATGCCAGTGGAATTTTGATCGGGATGTGACCCCCGTTTTGTTGGGTGTGTCTCATTGCTGCCTGTGCCAGTGTTGCCAGCCACCTTGAGGTGATTGGGACAGCTCTGCCATGCTGGCTGTGTGAGACCCTAGATGTGTTGGCAGAGGTGATGATGTCATTCTCAACCTCTGCTTCCCTTGACGTGTCGGTTCTTTCTGCTGCTGTCTGGTGAAAGCTTCTCTCCATCTCTCCCCATCTTTGTTCTCAGAGTCTTTTGCTGGTGAGGAAACCTGTTCCCTCCACTGTAGGGGTCCCTTGCTCAGCCGCATGGCTCTCTAGTGCTAAGATCTTTCACTTCCATCATCCAACCCTCTGCAGAGGTTGTTTTCTTGTCAGAAATGCAGATGCCTTTGAATGACTGATTTCTTTTAAGTATTAGTTTTTATGTAGTTCCCTTCTGCCTTGGCTATATAGACCTCCCCAGGGGGCTGGTTGGGGAAGCTGGAGAGTGTTTTAAGGACATCCTTATATTGTACCCAGAATAACTGCTCGCTTTCTTATACTCAGGCCCTGATACTAAGTCTGTCCCTCCCAAGACTCCTCCACACTTACAATAAGTTTTCCTTCTGTGACCTGGTTGTCCCTCTTTGGAGCAAAGCTTCCCTTGGGACCTCCCCAATCTATCAGAAATGTCTGTATTTGTCTAGACCTAAATTATGGACACAGTTCAAGTTCTTTCCCATGGGGATCCTGGGTCCCATACCAGTAAAAGGATGCAGCTAGATCCTTATCTGAGTGTCCACAAACATTCCATGACAGTTACTCTTAATAGCCTGGTGTACATAGATGACCTCTGGACAGGAGGGCGCCTAGTTCCACATGCTAGCATATCTGAATCTCAGCCAGAATGCATTGCTTCATACAACTTGGGGATTCCATGAAGTGAGAATACGTGCTAGGCAGAGAACTGAACCTGTGGTTGGGAGATTGGGAGAGACCTGTTAATGCCACTAATCCTCAAATACAAAGGAGGGAGTTAGACTAGAGCATGTGTACCATTTCTTGCAGTTCTAACACTTAGGATTATTTCTTGCTATTTGTGTCATCTTTCCACTCTTTATTACCATGACTTTAATTGGGTCTGGCATGAACTCCTCTGAGGGACGACATTTCCAAAACAGTTTACTGCTGGAATGCAGATGATGCTTTTCCAGGGTTGACACATATGCATTTCTTTGTGTGACCTCTGGAACCCAGCACAGAATTTTCCATCACAGTCTGCCTGGGATTAATCAAGTGCTTCAGGAGAGGACTTCCAGGATTGCTTCTTTGTAACAGATTCTTGGGTAGAAATCATTAGGCTCCCCTTGTGCCCAGATAATATTGAAGGCTGGAAGGAGCTCAGTTGGTTGGAGATATTTTTTATGCATTTGCTGCCCTAATACTAAGTCTCTGGATTTAGCATAAAACAAAAAGCAAAGGGTAATCATTAGTGGATTATATATTCATGTAACAAGAAATTCCGTGCCTATAAACTGTTTTTATAGGGTCAGATCCTGTCCGTACATACTATGAATGTTTTAACATGGGGTATAAAACCCAAAGACAGAAGGGACTGTGTGAAAATATCTATTTCTTTTTCTTAAAGGCAAATAAGCCTCAATTAAGCCATATCAAATGGAAGATGATCAATGTGACCTATTTTAAAAACCAACAAAGAATCTATAACTCTCAGGAAGAAGAAATTTCTCTTTTTCTTTAAAATAATTCACTGTCTGGAAAGCCTTTCTGTCACTGCTATTTCCATTCAGGGGAGGTATTAGGCAGAGAACTAATTCAGAGACACCTAAGCATTCAGCCTTCTTCTTTACGCTCTATTATTTATGGGTCTTGCCAATTCTTTCTTTGAAATGTCACTCTAGGGGCGCCTGGGCGCTTATTGGGTTGGACTTCTGCCTTCGGCTCAGGTCATGATCTCGGGGTCCTGTGATCGAGACCTGCATTGAGCCCTCGGCTCGGTGGGGAGACTGCTCCCCCCCGCCCCCGCCTGCCTCTCTGCCTACTTGTGATCTCTCTCTTTCTGTCAAATAAATAAATAAAAATCTATAAAAGAAAATAAAATAAATTAAAATAAAATGTCACTCTAATCTGTTCCCTGTCATTGTCACACCTCCTCCACTTTGGTCTAGTCCCTTGTCATTTCTTTTTTTTTTTTAATTTTATTTTTTATAAACATATATTTTTATCCCCAGGGGTACAGGTCTGTGAATCGCCTCCCTTGTCATTTCTAATCCGGATTGCTATAATTGTCCCGTCGCTCAGTAAACTCCAGTTCAATGGTGCAAGTAGAGTAAGGGGACCCAGTGCAAGATCTGGTATTCCCAGGTCCTCCAGCACACTACAGAATTTCTCTTTCTCTTGCAGACCTGGGGAAACTGACCATGGTCTGGCAGGCATGGAGGGGCAAAGTAGAAGACGGAAAGTTCATACAGGGTTGGGTATGAGTGTACTGAAGACTTGAAGAACGATACCTTGGTCCCATGAATAACATAGTTTCTGCATTCCTGGTAACTTCTATAGACTTGAAAGGGGAGTGAGAAGTTAACTGGGGTCTGATCAGAGGCTGTGACCCATCTTGTTTGTGCCTTTGCTAGACAGGTACTACTCCTTCCTTATTTATTTCTCAGCATTTTGACTTGGGTCTGGGATTGAGCTCACATAGTCCCAATGTGTTCCTTATATCAGAGGCAACAGTTTACTTTTTCTGCTACTATAGTCTCATGCTCCTTTAGCCCATCCTTCACATCCTTACTGCTAAAGTCATTTTTCCTAAAATGCAAATATTATGTACCTCCCACTATCCTTCAGTGGCTCCCCACTGCCCCCAGGGTACCATTCAGTCTTCTTGTTGGAACAGATAAATCTTTGTATTATCCGGCCCTTATTTGCCTTTCCTAACTTTCCTTCATTATGCTTTCTTACCCTCGTACATGCTGTTGTCCCTGCCTTGTATACCTGTTCACACTGTGTGACTCGGCTCATTCCAGCTCATCCCAAGAGTCTTCTCTACTGGAAAGCCATTCCTAATCCCCCTTCCTACTCTGAATTATCCTGATGAGGTTCTTTGCTCCTGTAAATCCCCAGAGAACCCTGTTCTTGTTTCTATCATAGTACTTATCACACTGTATGATAGCTGTCTGCTGCACGATTACCCCTCCCACCCGGTGGGGAACTTCTTGAGGCCCAGTTCTTTGTTTCATTCTCATAGCTCCTGCTCTAGCAACCAAACTGGCCCATGGTAGATGATCAATAAATGCGGGTTGGATAAATGAGGTTGCAGAGCTCCCTTATGATGTGACCTACAGATTTTTTAATGGATTACATGGTTTAACTAAACAATCTCTGAAGTCCTTCTTAGCTCTTAGATACACGATTTTATGACATATTGGGACCTTGAGATAAAACTCTCAGATAGTAGTTGCTTCTACATAATAACACATATTTTTTCTTGTCTGGGTATTAAATTTGGTGATTTTGATCTTTTCCGTGGTTCAGCTCAAAGCATGAATCCCATTTTCAAAAGGTTCTTCTAATTCAATTATTTTCCTGACAGAAATAATTTAGTTCCATTATCTCTGTTCAAGCAACTGGATCAGATTTATTACTTGGTAACTTTATTCTGCATCCCTGAGAGCCTATCAATGTACCTGTGTTGTCAACGTATTTGATATGGAACAGGGAATAGGAGTGGGTTGAAAAAGCTTTGACAGAACTACTCCAAAGAGTGAAGCAGATCTAGGGTGAAGAGTCAGGAGTCAGAAGCCAGATGATCAGTCTGACAGTGTCATGGTTGTGTGTGTCATATGTTACAATCTGGCAGTGGGATAAAGCTGGGCAGAAGGTCAGAAATCACGAGAATACAGATTCCCCCAGGGTAAGGCAAAGCAAGTCTGACAGCCCAAGTGTTTGGCAGGTAGAGAGAAGAGTTGCTCAGGAAGGGTCAGGTCTAAGAAGCCAGGCCAAAGCAGAAGGAAGAACAGATTGAAAAAAGGGAACATTGATTCTGAGTTAGAATCTGACCCAGCCAGAAGATTCTTGATGCCCCTCGTTGCAGCAGATATTAACGCCAGTGCTAATTCAGTCTAGATCTGTAGGATGGTATTTGCACTCGGCTGGAGGCAATCTGTTGGTAGCAGATAGGAGCACCAATCGACTATTGGAGCACTGTGGTATTTCTTATGGCACTTTTACTGTTACATAGTGAACTCCTTGAGAGCAGGAGCCATGTTTTTTTTTTTTTTTTTTCTTCCCCTTAATCCTCAGACTCCATTACACTTAGTGCAGTGCTTTGCATATACCTGGTATTCAGTGGTATATAATGAATTAAATTACAACAGTTGGGAATTATGCTTTTTTTTTTTTTTTTTTGGGAATTATGCTATTAATGCTCCTTGGAGAATAGTGAGTGGTTCAAGTGACTCCCAGAATGTTCATTTAAGCCATCTGTGGATTTGGTCATTTTCTAAAATGCCAATTATTGCTTCTTTTCTGGGTAATTGAGTGTTTGAGGTCAGAGTGATCCTAGAAAATAAGTAATTCTCTGAAGAGATGAGTTGGGATCTCTAACAAGTCAAAGAAAAAGTAAGTTTTCTTGGGTCAAGATACCTGTCAGAGTGCCTGCCTATTGAGTGAGAATATCAGATTGTTTGCTCACAAATGGCTCAGTGGCCGGCACCAGTGGAGTAAGCTTACAATTCAAATATAACTCAGTGTCTCATAACTAAGGAAGAATCAAGTGTTGAAAATGTTATAAAAACTCAAATTCAATACAGTTTAGCACTTTGTGCTCTCCTTTTGCCTTCAGGACTGTCCACCTCTACAGCCAGAAGAAGGCTCTACAAGGTGCAGCCATACTGCGAATGCCAAGTTTTCAGAATCTTATCTGATTTGAGCTTGTGATTCAATATCAGATATAACCCTGACAGATGAATGCTGGAGCCTAACAAGGGATGGCTCATATCTTCTGATTTTTTTTCCAAACCTATCAAAATAGCTGGAATCAAACCATTCTCCTACTGCTCGGCAGTGAAAATGGTCCAACTCTAGGGTCAACATGGTGGCCCTGTATAGACAATGGGTTTGACGTTAAGAATACAGCTTTAATTATGCAAGCTTGGCACGAAAACTTAACCCATTTTGTTCGAGTTCTTTATAATTTCCTCACAAAGGAAATTGTTTTTCTCATAAAGGAAATTTAACTTTTACCTGCTGGATTTTGCTGACTACTCATTACCCTATCTTGTGTTGGAAAAAATTCCAGGTAGATTAGAGTCCAAAGTCTTGAATGGAAGCCTCAGTTCTATCATTCATTAACTATGTAAGTGTGGGTAATTGCCGGAGGCTTAGTTTTCTTACTTGTAAAATAAGAATAAAAACTCTCCCCCAGTGAATTAGATGAAGGACTGTCTGTCAAGATGTTTTGGGAGCACTGTTATCATTACCGAACTTTTTGCTTTATTTATTTATAAATGAAAACTCTTGGAAAGTTTAATTCCTCTACTTTTACCTATAATCCTTAGGGTAAAATTCAATCAGTGATACCAAGGAAAAATAGAAAATAAAATCGTCACCATCACCACCATCAACATCATAGTACAAAATATACAGGAATAAGGACAATATCAGGCCAAGAGAAAGACCCTCCACTGCTTGAAAGAACAGATAAACCAGTGGTGCTTTTTGCTATGCAGAACTGATTTAGTAGAAAACTATCTACTTTGGTATGATTTGAGGGGTAGTGAAAAAAACATTTCTGTCTTAAAATAGAATCCTGCTAGGGACCTACAGTGAAAAAAAAAACATGGAAAATTAGGCTACTTTCACAGACTCTGTGGGACTGCCTACTGTTTTAGGGATCTATGGGATCTGGGGACAATGTCAGAAGACTTAGGGTTTCGGTAATCAGCAATATGTTGAAAATGGGTTTCCAAATTTATGCTGTCAGTTTTTCTGGCATCTAGGAGGGGAAGTTAAGCAGGGGAAAGCTCTGAGAAGATTGCAGACCTTTGGAAACCCTGTGATCAAAACATTCTCTCTACATAGTCTATTGACTAGGGATTAATTGTAAATGGGTGCAATTATGGATAATATTATGGATAATAAGCTGGCCTGCGCTTAAGAGACTGGGTTTCTAGCTCTGTCTTTACGAATAATAGGGTTTTTTTGGTCTTTTAATTCTTCATAACTCTGGGACTCAGTTTCTTTATCTTTTAAAATACAGGCCTTGAGTGAATGGCCTCTTAGTTTCTTCCTGCAGAAAACCTTATTTAGCTCCTGCTTCTTGCTTGGTATTATGACACAAAATAAATGAGAACACAGGCCCTATCCTCAAAGAGCTTGCAGACTAGTTGAACAGACAGAAGGGTAGACAAATATATACCATAAAGGAATTCTGGTGTTAAGCTAGACCTTTGTTTAGGTCCCTTCGAATTCTAATATTTTATTATTTTAAATGTCTCTTAAAATATCACTCAGTCTCCGGGAGAGTTAATTATTAACATAGTTCGACTTCCTTTCAGTTTTTCAGGGTTTCTGTTGTCCAGTGACATCCGGTTCAACACTGAAAATCATCTAACACGATTTTTCACTGCCTCTTTCTAACCGAAAGAGGGATTATTTTAATGTACTTGACCCATATTATTCATATCATTATGTGTCATCCCCAGGTTCACGAGGGTACAGCAATAAAAATAACAATAATGATTGTTGCTAATGCCGCTATTAATTATTCATGTTAGTGTCATCCACTAAAGTCATTCTAGAATTCCCCAGGTAGATTCAGGCGCTTTCTCTTCCATACTACTATCTCATCACCTCTCTCCTCCCTTCTTCTTCCCTTCTTTCTTCAGAGTGTTATTGTACCTCTTTGTTATCTTGTCTTCTCCACTAAAATATAAGCTTCTCCAGGGCCTGTACCTCTTACCTATGTGAATACCCTGGCACTTAGTACAGTATCTGCACATAAAGTAGATATTCTTGATGTTATTGAATGAAAGAATGAATTCGATTATCTCAACTGTAGCTCTGTAGACAATATGATGTATTTTTTATTCATTTGCATCATCTGTTTATTGAGGTGTAACAGTTTTTCTTTTTTCTTTTCTTTCTTTCTTTCTTTTTTTTGGATGTAGTGTTCCATGATTTATCGTAGACAATATGATTTTTTAAATCATAGTTTCTCACTGGATATTCAGCCACATTCTGCCTTTAGGTACTTAGGCATTATTCCACCGAAGGGTGGATGGACATTATGCATCTGTTTATGTTTAAAGAAAGGGCTTCCAGTTGAATGTCATTTTACAGACTCTCCGATCTCGCCTTTTTTTTTTTTTTTTTAATATGGGGTTCTTTCTTTTTTTTTGAAAGAACTCTTTGTCTCCATGACCTGATCCACAGCCCCCCAACTCCCTCTTGCCCCTCCTCCTCCACCTCATTTTGCTTGCACATATATGATGCAGCACCATTTTGGGGCAGAATTTTAATAATTTTTTTTCAAGATTTTTTATTTATTTATTTGACAGAGATCACAAGCAAGCAGAGAGGCAGGCAGAGAGAGAGAGGAGGAAGCAGGCTCCCCGCTCAGCAGAGAGCCTGATGTGGGGCTTGATCCCAGGACCCTGGGATCATGACCTGAGCCGAAGGCAGAAGCTTTAACCCACTGAGGCACCCAGGCGCCCCTGGGGCAGAATTTTATAAAGAGGAAGGATACTCAATCCATTCAGGAGACAGAGGTAAAAGAACTCACATGTTTCTTTGGTTTCTGCTATTTTTCTCTTCTCATTAAAGCTTGTAAAGATAGCTTGTGTGAAGGAATCTGAAGGCTGAATTTAACACCATGGGATCACCAAATGGCCTTGGGGGCGGGGGAGGGGTTGGTTATGAAGATTTGAGGAAAGAATTTGGATCCAGAACCAGCTTTAGCTTATTTTCCAACTGATCAAATGTCCCTTTGGTTCCCTGAATTATCCATGAAATTTGTATCTTGGAAAAACTGTATTTGATGTTGGCAGGACACAAGTTTTATGTTTATGAGGGTTGAGTTTTTAGTGTTGTGTGTTCTCTTTTCTTCAGTACTCCATGTGTTCCAAATAATCCTACCTTTTTCCCAATCCACAGTAGTGAAGAAATGCTGTTTGGGGTGTGGAAAGATAAAAAAAACATTAGTTTCAGAACTTGTCTAATTTTTTTTCCCATGGACCAGGGACAATGCCAGATTCCTCATCTATTCTGGATATAGACAAGCCAGTAACATCCACATTAATCTAGATTTTGTTGACTTCATCCTCTTCTGACAACATGTAATATTCTGTGTCTTATTTAATCATTGCAATAGAAGGACACTTCTTACTGAGTCATTCACTCGCCATATTCCAACTGCAGAACATTTGTTCATGCTTTTAATATTTATATGGGGCCATGGACATACATAGGAGGAAAATCACACCAGGAGGAAAACAAAAAGGTTATGCTCTAAGAAGCCTACAGCATAAAGGAATGAACTTTCTTAAGTAGGAAAAACATTTGAGATAAACTCAGATGACTGAGTAGACATATTTAAGGTTTTCTGTGGTACAGGGGGTAGTTGAGATTCATTTAGTCATACAAAAACATGTATTAACTGTCTACCTTTGTAGGCACTCTGCTAGGTGCTGGGGGATACACTTTATGTCCTAACAGAGCTTAAGAAAAATAGTAAACAAGTGTGTGTCAATGTGAAGAAGGTCATGAAATATGCACCCATGGACCCACAGGGGGAATACAGGAGATGCACAAGCATGGAACAGAAGCGCTAAGCTCAGCCAATGGCGTCAGGATGATCTCTTTGCGGAAATTTAAACTGAGGTCTGAAAGGTGAGTAGGACTTAGCCTTGGTTTGAAGGTAGTTTGCGCATGTGTGTGTGTGTGTGTGTGTGTGTAAGTACAGGGGAGTGGTCTTGGAGAGTGCTTTTTAGACACAGGTATAGAGGGTGCAGATGACTTGAGGCAAGAATGAGAATGGCGCGTTTGAGAAACTAAAAAGTCCAATTTAGCTGGAGCACAAGGGTGAGGTTAGCTAGGTAGAATGATGTGTGTATTCCTTTGGAGTCAGGAGGGATTTTTCCATTGACTAGGAAATTGATCCCAGTCACAGATGTGACAAAAGGAGTTTCGTACCCAAAAGCAAAGTCAAAGGAGTATTGAGTATGGTGGGCAGGACAAGGGCAGTTGGTGGAAAGGAAATGGAATCATACAGTTGGAAGATTTCAGTGAATGTTTTCATTGCTTTAAGGTGTCAGGACAGGGCTGAGAGGTCTCGAGTAAGGACTCTAGTGCTATTTTATTGGGATAGGTATTTCCCATGTGCATAGAAACTAGACAGTAGGCTTCCTGAGGGAAGAACCTGGTCTTTTAGCTCACTTATAAAGCCTCCAAGCTTACTGAGTATTTAGCTCATAGTTGGCTTTCAATAAATACTTGTTAAATTTACGAATGAAAAAGATGATTGAGTAAAAGGATGAAAGATTATCTCAGAAATTATCTTGGTTGTGCCTTTGGACAGATTGGCTTTGCCATTCCCCCAGGGTTGCTTAGAGACCTCTGGAAGCTCTTTAAGTAAGTCTGCTTTGCTTCTTAGTTCTAGAACTGATCTCATAGGGCAGCTTTGAACTTCCCAGGTCTGGTTTCATCCTGACTTGAGTCCTTGAAACACATTTTGTTCCAATCATGGAAGAGTGAAAAGCTCTGTGGTTTAGGGACTTAACATGGTATCAGAAAGGTGACTTGTCACCATGATGGATCCCTTGGAACTTCTTTGAATTTTATTTCCAAGGGTGATGTTTTTAATCGCATAGATCATCTTAACTATAAAGGTATAGTCTTTGAAGGAGTCCATGGTGGTTTAGCTCATCTTGGTGATGGGAACTGACATTTTCAAAACTAGCAGTTGTCCATGCACCAGCTTACTGGGCTTTTATTCATCTTGGTATGATTACTGTCTTTTTTGTACTGATGGGAAAACCGATGTGCAAAGGTAATTTGCTCAAGATTTCAAATGAGCAAGCCATGAAGACAGGACAAACACCTTATTCTTCAAGGATCTCCTCCCCGTGCCCTCCCACCCCCAGCATTTCAACAAGCATCTAGTTTGGGACTTCAGGCAACTTTTATCTGAATCTTTAGTTTCTTTGTTTGCAGCTATCAGAGATGACAGCTATGCTAGAGCTAATCCTCAAGATTATGGCTTTATGTTTTATACCTGGGGATGTAATACTTTAAAGGAATGAACACATCTATAATGGCATAATATCAGTTGTTATGGAAAGTTTTTGCAAAACAACGTACTCATGTAGGAAGGCCTTTTCGCACTCCTCAAATTTTATGAGAATGTAATATAATGGAAAAACACCAACTAGAAGCCAGAAACTCAGGGCAACCCACTTAACCCTCTGTCTTAATCTTTTTCTCCATAAAACAAACCTACTATTGTTGTTCCATCTAATCACAGGGCTTTTCTGAGGATCAAATACTGAGGTTTTTCTGAAAGTACTTTGTAAACAGTATAGTACAATGTATGTATGTATACAGTGTACATGTAATACATACATACAATGTATACCTTATGGCTTTGGAAGTATAAGAATGCATAAAATGCATAAATATATTTGTCAAAAACAAAGAGTTCAGTGCAAAAGTATCAGAAAGATGATCTCTAATGTCCCTGTTGGCGAGCTGGTCAAGTTACTTGAACTGTACCTCTCTCTATTCACATACGTGGGTAATCATGAATGATCCCCATAACTTTTAGGCACAATGTGTGGAAAAATGAGAAAACAAGGTGGACAAGACTTTGAGGAAGGCTGTGCTATAGAATTATGACGAGTTCCTCCAGGTTCTGATTGGTATACACAGCATACCTTTCTGCAACATCAGAGTTTTAAGGAAACACTTCCATTCTCTTTCCATGATGAATAGCCAACAGAAAGGGAGATAGAGTAGAAATTCTGGAAGATGAGAGTCATAGGAAGAGATGGGAAGTACGAGGACACAGGGAGGTGGCATTTAGGGAATGATTTGGTCTTCCTACAGCCAAGATGGTGGAATAAAATGAATAGAACAGAATAGACAAAACAAAAACATACCTAATTCAGATGTAGGAATTACGTAAGAGAGGAGGTTGGAATAAGAGGGGAAATGCAACCAGAAACTGAGTGGCAAAGGGCCTTGACAGGGAGGGCAAGTAGTTTAAATTGTTTTCGGAAGGCACTGAGGAGCCAGGGAAGGGGCTAATTCAATTAGCATAATGTAATAATAGTGTAATAGGCATAATAAAATGTCCCTATGGTAAAGGGTGGGGATCAGAAAGTGTTAAGTGGATAGCATATTCTTATAAAGCTCCAATTTGGTGTTATTATTTTATAAAAATAAAAAACTTATTATTCCTCTTCTTCCTTCTCTCTCTGAGTAAACCTCTTTGAAGAACAAAACTCCCAAATACACTATCGTGGTGACATTTAGAAAACCCGACAGCATGGAACTAAATCGTAAGTCCTGTAGTAGGTCAGCTTTTATCAGCTTAACGTCAAAGGGAATAATGATATCCTTAGAACTCTGCAACTTTGACCTGTCAAAGGGTGTTTTCCCAATGCATTTTAACCTCACGTCCATAGGAATACCAGTCAAAGCTATAACGAAGGAGGTTTGGGAGGGTTTAATCTAAAGCCCAGGACTTCCTACAGCATTGGAACTCGAGGTGCTAAGGAGCTCTTGTCTAGACTCCTCTGGAAGCCTGCCTCGTTGGGTGCTGTGTGTGCTTGCTGGCTCCCACCTCAGTGCTCCACCTCTCCTTTGTGGGAAGGAGAACCACGCAGCACCTTGCTGAGGCCATGTGTGCCCAGGCCTCCCCTCTCCCTTCTGCGGTGGTGAGCCCTTGAGAAGAATGCTGAGGTCTGGGGCCTCCACGCTGAGGTACCCAACAATAACTTCAAGGAGCTAATGAGTAAAGTACAGTAACAAGAATAAATCCCAATGAGCTTATTAAAACACTGAACCACAGCATTGGCAAGGGCAGGAACCATCGTCTGGAACTAGTTTGTCGATTTGTGGAGTGTTGCATGCCTTCAGTGCATCCCCCACCCACCCTTTCAGAGCACACAGATGAGCAACAAAAGATAGATTTTCAAAGCTCCACGCAGCTGTGATTTACACCCCACCTCGGAGATCATTAGAATGGCCTCTCATTGGGATTGTAAAGGGTTCCAACCAATCTCTGTTCCAGTGGACCTCCCGGGACTTTTGCTGTGTTGTGTGTGGAGAGCAGAAGCACTCTGATCCAACTTCCATCTCTTTTGCAAAAGCTGCTTTGTAATTGCTTTGGGCTTTATGAAACTACCCCTCGACTCCCACCACCTCCAACAGCAAGAAACCCTTCTGTCATGGGAATCTGTATCACCAACTGTATGGAATTGCCTCCAAATTGCCCCCCCCCCCCCACTGGGAGAAGATCAAGTTTTCAGAGCATCTACAGGGCTTAAAGTACTTTTAAGAATGCCAGGGAATCCATGCCCTTCATGGATGTGCATTCTTAGTGCGGGGAGGACTGCTGTTGGGCCGTCCCTAACTGGTTAGTTCTATCAAGTTCCATGTTAATGGAGGCCAGTGTTGGAAGGTGAAAATCACAGGTGAAAAATACACAGGAGAAAGTCACAGGTGAAAATCCTCTTTCAGAATAGTGTTTGGTGTCTCTACTGAAGCTGAATACAGGCCCAGACTGTGACCCAGCACTTGCATGTCTAGGTGTGTACCCAACAGAAAGACACAGAAAGACTTGTAGAAGAATATTCATAGCAGCATTATTCATAAAAGCCAAATCCTGGAAGCTACACAAATGTCCATTGACAATAAAAGGGATAAATAAATTATGGTATTTTTTTTACACAATGAAATAATATACAGCAATTGGAATAAATGATCTACAATGAAATGCAATAACATGGGTAAATCTCAACCAACAGTGTTGAGTAAAAGAAGCCAAGCACAAAAGAATACACACTGCGCAATTTCAGCTTCGTAAAGTACAAAAGAAGCTCAACTAATCAATGATGTTGGAAAGTCAGGAGAGTTTCTACTCCT
Source organism: Enhydra lutris kenyoni (assembly GCF_002288905.1). Taxonomy (NCBI): domain Eukaryota; kingdom Metazoa; phylum Chordata; class Mammalia; order Carnivora; family Mustelidae; genus Enhydra; species Enhydra lutris. The sequence goes on along the minus strand of NW_019154108.1, from coordinate 26,044,033 downwards.
AGGGGGTGTGTGGTGAGCAGAAGAGAGCGTAAGGGGGGGGCGCTCCTAGGATGGTGACTAAATATGTTCAGGCTTTGAAACTTCATTGACTGGCGTGCACTTTTCTACATATGTCCTTTCATAAAGGGCAGAAGGAATCATGGGGCTGGGTTGGTTTCATTCTGTTATGTGATCACACAGTTAAAGTCCAACCTTAAAAGTCACCTAGGAAAGGTATTTCTATTGGTTGCAAGAAAGAATGGAATTGAGAGGCCAGTTCATTTGGATAGCAAATGAACAAACGAACAAACCAAGTCCTAAAACTGAAGGTTTTTAAATCCCTGTTGATTGGTATCACCATCTCACACAACTCACCTGGTCTCCAGACCTTTTGCCTGTGCATAATCAGAGGGCTTCAGGTGTGTCGCAGTGACCCCACAGAAAAGACCATGTGTCAAAGGCAGGTGTTTGCCCAACACAGCATCATATGACCCCAGATGGGGTCATTTGTTCTCTGCAGCAAGGGCCTTTTTGCCTGAATTTGGTGATCTCCATATATTGTTTCTGTCATCACTGCTGGTAAAACCAAATTCTCATCCTCTCTTGAAACTCAAAACACATACCCTGGAATGGCCATTGCAGATTGACTGGAGTTTGCCTGAAAGGAGAAATGAGGCTAACAACTTTAGTGTTGGGGGTGCCTGGGTGGGTCAGTTGGTTAAGTGACTGCCTTCAGCTCAGGTCATGATCCCGGAGTCCTGCGATTGAGTCCCACTTTGGGATCCCTGCTCAGGTGTGGGGGGGGGGAATCTGCTTCTACTTCTCCCTCTGCCATTCTGCCTGCTCATTCTCCCCCCACCCCCAAATAAATAAATGAAATCATAAAACAAAAACTTTAGTGTTGGTTTTACCCACACCTACACTGAACAATAAGGAGTTCTTCCAGCATGGCAAACATCTTATTGGATCACTTGAGAATGTACATAAAGTCTATATTTTTGTCACCTTTTCAAGGTCTTGGAAGGGACTTAGATTTGTGTGTGCCCAACCTATAACTATTTGAGGACTGTTGTATGAAACAGGTCTCCGTGTTATAATTATTGTTATTATTATTTTAAAGTAAGCTCCCCACTCAGCTTAAAGCCCAACGCAGGGCTTCAACTTATGACCTGAGATCAACACCTGAGCTGAGATCGAGTTGGATGCTTAACTGACTTAGCCACCCAGGTACCCCTGTTAAAATTACTTCTAAATGGAAATTCACTAACTATCTACAATGCTAGAGACACCAAGGAGGTCAGAACCCTTGGGCAAACATTCTCGTTTCTATCAATTAGTTACCTATTTAACTTTTGTATCTTCTCTATCATGGTAGTGAAATTGGAAGAATAAATGCATTTTTAATTATAGAATAGAATCAGAAGCGTGAATTCTGAGACAGATAAACCAGAGTTTGAATCCTGGCTCAGATACTTAATAGCTATATGATCTTTGGGGAAGTCCCTTAATTTCTTTAAGCTTTGGTTAAGGTAGGAATAATAATTATAGCTACTTCATAGGTTATTTTTTTTTCTTTTTGTTTTTGTTTGTTTGGTAGGATTAGATGTGATTAGACAACACTTCTCTCTTGCCCTAAATTGGACTCATAGCTGGATTCAAAGGAGCCAGAGGCTGTTTCTCGTGGTGGATAGGACAGCATTCTTTCCAGAGCTCAGATTCCTTCTACTGGTTCATTGTGTCCTATGTGTTTTGCTTCTAATGACTCATACCTCCACCTCCACCTCCACCAGAGGACTGTCCTTGGCTTTCCAGAACTGCACACCACTTAGCCAGTGGTGGATTTTGTGGCATATGAAAGCCCAGATTTCTGGTCTTGAGGAGGGCAATCTCTGACATTGTAATTTGTACTCCTGATCTCCCTGTGGGACTAGACTGAGGCTGGGATTTTTCCTGGTCCTGCTCTTGCTTGGTTACTACAGATTCCCTATCTTTTAAGTGACTTACCCTACTTCCTTAACATCTCCTTGGAAAACTTCCTTAATAAGTTTCTTGCATGTGAAACCTCATTTCAGGGTCTTCTTCCTTTTTTTTTTTTTTTTTTAGATTTTATTGGCCAGAGAGAGAAAAAGAGAGTGCCTGTGTGTGTGTGCAGCAGGCAGAGGGAGAAGTAGGCTCCTGATGGAGCAAGGAGTCTGATACGGGACTTGATCCCAGGACCTGAGCCAAAGGCAGGTGATTAACTGACCGAGCCACACAAGCATCCCTCAAGGTCTGCTTCGGAGAGCCTGAACGAAGATTGTTCTTTTTGCCATGTACAAACTACAGTAAAAGTTTCCCTGGGAAGCAGCTGGACGGGATAAGAATAGATACAGCTCTTAGATGCAGAGGTGGTTGGGAGCGACTGCCTGTGTTTTTCTAAGGCAGTTTCCAAATGAGATCAAGGTTTTGTAAGCACAATATTCTGATAGTGCCACACATTGTTCCATCCAACAAATGATTATTGAGTTGCTATCCTATGTCAGAAACTATACAAACTTGGCCGTGCCTGGGTACCTGACCCACAGAAACTGTGAAAGGATAGATATTTTTTCAGACATGAAATTTTGGAATAATTTGTTACACAGCAAGAGATAACTAATACAAACAGCAAGGATGTCAATTTGTTTGGAGCGAAGCGACCCAGGGGAAGAGTAGTAGGAAAGGAAACTGAAGAAGTAGCATCACTGTGTGGAGCCAGACCTCACCTGTTAAGACTAAATCAGCAAGCAGGTCTTGTTCAAAAGGGCTGGGGTCTAGGCATCTCCATAATTTAAAAATCTTCAAAGATGATGCTTTTCATGGTTGGGTATCTTGTATGTCAGTTCCCCTGCTTATTAAAACTGCACCTACTAATCTGGAATGGTCTGCCTCCTTCTTCTGTCTTCCCTTGGCCTCTGTGTTTAGGGCCAGTTTGATATCCCACTGAGGGAACCCCCTAGGTTATAAAGATTATAAACCAACAAGCAATGATTTTCTTTTTTTTTTTTTTTTTAAAGATTTTATTTATTTATTTGACAGAGAGAAATCACAAGTAGGCAGGGAGGCAGGCAGAGAGAGAGGAGGAAGGAGGCTCCCTGCTGAGCAGAAAGCCCAATGTGGGGCTTGAACCCAGGACCTGGGATCATGACCTGAGCCGAAGGCAGCAGCTTAACCCACTTAGC